>NW_021680549.1:6633-78380 GCF_001412515.2 Diachasma alloeum
AGAGAGAGAGAGAGAGAGAGAGAGAGAGAGAGAGAGAGAGAGAGAGAGAGAGAGAGAGAGCTCACCGGTCTTCTTTGGAGTCATCGATAGCCCGCCTCATGCTCCCTTTCACGTGCCCGTCAACTTTACTGAGCTCCTGGCGACAGCTCTAGATGGCTACAGCCAGAAACTGATCATGGTGGACTTCAACGCTGACCAGCTGTCTCATAATAATGCTGATGTGCAATACATCCGTTCACTTATGTATGATCTCTCGCTGAAGTTGGTCAACCATGGTGTCACTCCCTCAACTCCAACTTCCTCCACCTGGCTGGATCTCTGTCTCACTGATGACTGCGACACTGTCACGGGTTGGTTCACATCTGAATGTCCCATGGCTGCTGGTCATCACCTCATCTCTGCCTCGATCGCCATCGAAGGGTGCAAGCCGCGTGCAACGGTGATTGCATCTCGTCAATTGTCACGTCTTCTGAGGGGTGAAGTTATTGTCGACTTACAGCAGACTCTCCAAGGCTTTCCCCCTGCCTCATCAAATCCTGACGAGCTCGCAGAGATCTTCACTCACATTTTCCTAGAGTTAGTTGAGACTCATGCTCCGCTGCGTGAGATGCTAGTGAATTCGGCAAAGACGGGCCCCTGGCTCAACGATCATCTTCGACAGTCGTACCGGCACGTGCAATATCTCTACAGACGGTTCAAGAGGAAAAGAAGGCCCCTGCGACTGCTTGAGTTTCGCCAGGCTAGAAGTCTCCACCACTCCAAGCTAGCTGAGGCTCGCTCTAGCTACTATCATTCTCGGCTATCTGGATTATATGGAGCGGCACTGTGGAAGGAGCTTCGAAATCTTGCTCTAACACCTGGCTCGAGCATTATGCCTGTCATCTCTGCAGATGTCCTGAATTCTCACTTTGCTGCTGTGTCTACCGTGCCGTCTAGCGTTCAGCCTACTTCCACCTTGGCTTGCCCAATGCATGAGCTTCCAGTGGCCCCTGTGAGTGACCCTTCCTCTGCTTCCACTTCGTTCACCTTCAGCCAAGTGAGTTGGCTTAACATCCAGGCTGCGATATCCTCCATAACATCTAACGCTGTTGGTGCTGATGGAATTTCAAGGAAAATGGTGCTCCACACTCTACCAGTTTTGTCAGAGTGCCTCCTCACCATCATGAATCGATCGTTTCTGGACAGTGTCTTCGCCTCAATTTGGAAAAGGGCTATTATTTTTCCTGTTGGCAAAGTCAGCTCTCCGAAGTCTCCTTCTGACTATCGTCCTATTGCACTGCTGCCTTTCCTAGCGAAAGTCCAATTACACCACGTAAGCACGGGTATTGGATGTAGAAGGATCTACATCCAATTGTCCTCGTTCTTACACGAACGTAACCTGCTTGACTGTGGCTTTAGACCTGGCAACAGCACTCAGACGGCCTTGCTGAGACTTGTCAATGTCTTCAGAAGGAATATTGATGACCATAAAATCACTATCTTGATTCTCTTCGACTTCTCTAAAGCATTTGACACAGTCTCTCACTCCCTCCTGCTGAGCAAGTTGACGGATCTTGGGCTGTCTGCTGGTGCTGTCGCGTGGTTTCGTTCCTATCTCACTGGACGATCCCAAGCGGTTAGAGGTAATCATGAGCTCTCCTTTTTTCTTGAGACCAATGCTGGTATACCCCAGGGATCCATCCTTGGTCCACTACTGTTCTCACTCTCCATCAAAGACATCGGCCGCTGCGTACATGAAGCTTGACATCTTCTTTATGCCGATGATCTCCAGATCTACATTGGCTGTGACCGATTTGTCCTTGCTCAGTAGGCCTTGGTTGTCCCCAACTTCCGGACTGATACGTTCAGAGCTGCCGTCGCTGTTGCTGGTCCTGACGTCTGGAACAGCATCCCTACCCAGATCAAGGAATGCCCTCATTCGCTTCCTTTAAGCGTGAACTGCGGAGATGAATGCGTGATCTTGATGTATCATCCTAATTCAGTTGGCCATCTGCTCGTGTCTTGTAATCTCTTCAACTCACTTGCTTACTTTCTAGCCTCTTCTTTATTTTTTGCTTCATCTCTTGCTGTGTTTTATTTTGCTGCTTCTTATGTACATATGTTATTTTCCATGTAATCACTTTGTTTAATTTCCTAAACAATAAACATCTAATCTAATCTAATCTAATCTAATCTCTCTCTCTCTCTCTCTCTCTCTCTCTCTCTCTCGAGGCTTCGGCTTGTAGCTCGTTTGCGTTGTTGACCTCTGGGTTGGATTGGTTGGTTTCTTCGGTGGTTGCAGTTTGATTTCTTGACCCAGTTTGTCCAAGACTTTGACTTCTTTAAGCTTTTCTACCAGCTTTTCCCCAAATAAGTAAAAGTCAGCCTCTCTCTTCTCCAGCGCTGATGCCCCTGGTTTCGTCAGGCTTGGGAGTATGCGTGCTCTGCGTGCTACGGTTTGAGAGTGGTGAATTTCAGCTAGGAGTCTTGCTGCATTTCATACATTGCCCAGTAGGGTCTCAGTCTCAGGAGTTTTTGTTTTAATAAGTGTGGTTATTACTGGTGCCAGAGCTGACAGGGCAGAGCCTGCCAGGTTCTGTGTAATCGTGAAGTACTTGTCATGCTTCTGAGAGCTGTCATTGAGAGACCCTATGACCTCTGGGTTGAGAATGGAAGCCTGAAGGGGGCATGGGCCTCCTCGTGGGTATTTTTTCAATAATTCCTCTTTGGCTTCTTTTTTGAAGCTTGTTTTTAGCCAACCAGTCCACCGTTTACAGATGCTCGAATAAATTTTTACCTGACTTTCCTTCGGAGGAGGTTCTGCTCCAATGATGAGAAGAGTGTCATCGTCAAGGTGTAGAGGGGATTTTTCCTTTTAGTCTTTGCTGGTTTCCTTGCTCTGCCTTGTCAGATGGGTTACTTTTGTCCGAAGCAACTTGTGGGTTTGGTGGAGTGTTTTCACCCTCTGAAATAACGCAGAAAAAATGTTCAGCATTCCGTTTTGGTCCCGTCTTACCTCTCGTGTAAGCTCGACCATGTGAAAAAGTATGTGAATCGAAACTAGACTTATCTCTCGTATAAGTTCGTTCGTTCTAATGAGCCTCGTCTCTGGTACGAGATTTTGATTTACTTCGATCGAAACCTACTTTCTGAGTTTTCATCGTTTTGTTTTGTTGGTTGGACCGTTGTGTCTGTCCGAGTTTGCGCGTTCGCGTCCCCTGTCATTAGAGGTTGGGGCGCCGGTAGACGCGACTCGATTAATTCCTCCAATTTCTTCATGTTCGATCGAAGGTCGTCTATATCTCTGTCTCTGCTACGGGATCATTTTTTGTGTTTACCCTTTGTGTCGGTAAATCTTCTTTGGAAGCAATTTAAACGATTTTTTCTGAGGAACGATCAGCACGTGTGACTTGTCGGCACAAGAAAACGAATGGAGAAAACCAGCACCACGGGGCGCCACCCAACCTCAAGGCGGGGATTTTCAAATTTATTTTATTTTAAGCACTAAAACTTGTGACATAATCGGCATAACTAACGTTACTACACTTCGTAATCTCGAAGGGCGAGACACGAATTATAATAGGGTTTTAGACTCGTGGGAAAAGTGTTCTTTAACTCTTGGGTGTATGGCATTGAGGACAGACGTCCCACGGCACAAAAAACACTTACACACTCGTATCGAAATATACTATTTTTGATTTTCAAAATGATTTCTTTGGAATAAATACATTGTTTTCGGGAATTTAACAAATATTTTATTTGAAATTAATAAATTGATATTTTTATATTTTTAAATCGTTTCTTTGAAAACTAGTAAACAAGTTTATTCTCTTCTAACAACGGCATTCTTGAAACAAGTAAAAAATTCCAAATCAAAATTGTTATTTGATTCAAATGACAAAAGAGGAGCTAAAATAAGTCGATAAGTGCCCAACTTGTAATATATCAAATTCTGCAACTTTTGAATATGGAAAAGGAATTGCTTAAAATCACTCGTGACTACCCATTTCACGCTTTCGGGATTCTGAGATACTTGAATTTATTTGCAAATTATCAAATACTGTTACAACAAAACAAAATCGAAATAGCCTTGTTTTATTTGGAACCGTCGAGATCATCTACCAAATATGTATAAGTAAAATCTAAATAGTTCAAAATTTTTGTTACATGAAATAGACTCCGTATCATACGGTTCACGTACCTCGGAATCATATGCAGTTGTTTCTTATCTGTCGAGCAGTCAATATGAAAGCATCACTTCTGATCGTACAAATTTTATACATCTGCAGGTAAGAGATTGAAATTGAATGCATGCATAGCATTATCTATATAGATATCTGGAATGAACATGACTTTTGAAAATTTCTGGAATGATTCGCGTTAATACACAGATTCGTAATTACTTCCCACCGATATTACAATTGAATTTCTAAAAATTAGAGATATCTCTGCAAACGATGACGATTATCTGGAACTTCCAGAAGAATTTTCAATTGGTGCTGCAACTGCTGCTTACCAGATTGAAGGTGCATGGAATGTAGACAACAAATCGGAGACCGTATGGGATTATCGTATCCATAATAATATAAGTTTGAGTTTGGATAATAGCACTGCTGATGTTGCCTGTGACTCTTATCACAAATATAAGGAGGATGTACAATTGATCAAGAGCATTGGTGTGAATATTTTTACACTGTCATACCTTGTCAGTTATGTATCAGCTCAAGTGCTATATTAGAGAAATAATAACCCATTGAACAGTATAAGTCACGAAAGGCATCAGTGTGAGAAGCATAGGGAGCCCTTTAATGTATGAGTGCGCCATAAGAAATGTCCGCTTGCGCTCGCACACTACCACAAAATGGTGAAGAGTGGGGTAGAGTGGAACGTCCATAACTGGACGCCTTCGGAGTTTTCGGTTCTTGGAATTTGCATTTACGAAAGGACCCTTCTTCGCCAGTGAAAGTGCGAGAGCGCTAAGTCAGAATGAAATGCTTGTTGAGGCAATGGTGGGGGAAGGAGCCACTGGACGGCCTATTGCGCACAGTCCTCGTGCATTCTAGAGAGAGTGCGAAAGAGGTTAGAGGGAGAATGGTAATACAGAGAAATTGTAGTGGTGGAGGAACCGTTCCCCTCGTGCAGTGGTATAGTGTGCACTTATCGTCACCGCCAGGAAAGAATGATCTTGAATCTGAGTGGTGGGGGACGTCGAGTCGGAGCTAAATTTGAGAGTGGGGGTACCCCGCCACGATCATTCTTTTGTGCCCTAGTAAAGTTCTCGCCACGAAAGAAGGAACCTCGCTGGGTACCCCCACTCTCCTGAATTCAGCTTTCAATCCACGGCCCCCACCACTCAAGCCGATGTTACTTCTTTCATGGCACGGACTTTAGAAATTTCATTGCGCAGCAACGTCGCGGCGTAAGTTGGCACGCGACATTGCCTTCCGCGGCGATGTACCTCAAAAAGGGACGCAGCAAGTTCGCTGAGACAGGGCTGCGCGGGGTTTATGCGAGACGGACCCATCTGTGTCCGCCCTCACCTCAAATTCCGTCAATTAAGAATTCACAAACTTCAGATTATGCGTATTAATTTAAATCAATTATTGAAGGATTAACGATTTGTTAGTGAATAATAATCGCTCGCAACTAATCAATGATTATTATTATCGATGAAATGAAAAAATGGGAGCGCACCGCGTCAGTGTCGTATAGGGTTCCAGCAACGACCTAGCCGCGGAGTACGGCAGCGCACTCCGTGCATGAACGTCGCTGCAACAGCCAATGTCGCAGAGCCTCTCACAATTACTATTAGTGTGGCAAGGAATATACAAAAGTGAGCAGTTATGGAAGTTCCATTGTATTGTGAGACAGTTCAATGGGTTAAGGAACTTCCGCAGTAAATTTTAGGGCATTGGACTGGGGAAAATATCAAATGTTCCGACACTTCATTCTTTGAAAAAAAAATGAAACGACGAAAAATTCACGGGTGTATTGGAATTTCGAATATGATTAATCAATTCCAAATTATTGTTATTCCGAAATATTACCTATCCAAATGTTTAACAAATGAAAATTTTCATGAGATTTGACAACCACGCATTTTTGTTCGATGCAGTTGGTATCCTTGTGTCTCGATAAAATTGCATACCGTACTATAGAATCTATGGTATATGCCTTGGCGGAGTTATCACGATGGCCTCCGCCGCGCGCATTCTGACCTCCCTCAATGTTGTCATATGTAGTCATTAAATAGTTTCCTCTAACGTAACTAAAATCCCGAACTATGCCATACATTTTCCATAATTACAAATAATCACTGTGATGACAGTTAGTGAAATTGTGGGGATATATTCCTGAAATATATACGGTTCTATTCGTGAAGCATTTGGATTTTTATTCCATTATCGAATATGTTTTTGTGATTTTTGAAAAAGTGGGGCCATAAGACTCTGTGTTGATGACATATTTTTCAAATTTTCTCCTCAATTTACGTGGTTCAGCGTTTTGGGACTTCGGGAGAACTTTTGTAATTACTCAAAGACTATATTTTCAAAATTTAAGCTCGGCAGTCCTTTTCATGCTACTCTCATATACCTACTGCGAAAGTTCCTTAAGTAGAAATTCTAGTGAAACCCAAATCCGCGCTTAAGGGGTTAGTCTGGCTGAAACCATCTAAAAGTTTCTGATTTTTTTTCTAAATAACGATACATTGGTTTGTTCTGAAAATCAATGAATTTATTCATGAGTAGGCAATTTATATGCACAAAAAAAAGAGTAGTAAAATTTCAATATTTATAAGCTTAGTAACGATTATTTTCCCACGTCATTGTTGAACTCCTGGTCAAGATAGCTCCGTAAATAATCATCTGAAACAAAAAATTGAACGTATTTATATTCGTCATTAATGAATTGAAGCTAAGAACCAAGGAAAAAAAATAATTTCAAAATTCACAAAATGGCGGCACTTGGCTGTTTTGACCCTATTTTTCGAACGTATTTCCCTTGAAAAAATAGTTTTTTTTTCATCGAACAATATGAGAGAACATTCAGCGCCTGGAGATGTCTTTGATCAAGGTGTGGATCAAGTTTCAAAAGAATCGGTTAAAAATTGACTGAGATATGGTGACCACCAACTGTAAAAATGCAGTAACGAAAAAAACGCGTTCAAAGTTTCCGTACCGGCGCAACCGTACGCGCATCGACCCCAACAGCGTTCTGAGCAAATCGAGTTTACTCTTCACTTGACTTTTCGAGGAATATCTCTGAATCTGAAAAAGATAGCGAAATTTTTGTAGAACCTTCTTTTGTAGTTATCATTTCACTCTACAGAGGGGGTCTACAGAAAAATTCCGCTAGCTGTCATGGATTCCGAGATATTCGTCAGAAACTCAGCTGAAAGATGACTCGACTTGTTTACTTTTCACTTTCTAGGAATGGGAAAATATTGAAACACAACGAGGTAATAATGAAAATGGACGTTTTTTGCAATCATCATTAGCCAAAAACTTCCGGATGTTTTTTTTAATGTGCTCTAGTACCAAAAATCGGAGTTTTTAATGTGATAACATTTTTCGTCGAGACTTACCTTTAGTTAGCTATACCAGCACCATAATATTGCTGCTCTTCCCCTTCAAATTCAATTTCTTCAAGTCTATCAAACGTCAATTGATGACCGTTTATCTGCGATGTCGAAAAGATCCTGGTCTTTATCACGAGCAAACTGCAATGATTTTACGCCGACCATTAATCCCAGGTCATTGAAACATTATAGAGGCGGATGATATCCCTCGTTGAAAATGCAGGCTGCTAAGTACGCAGCAATTTTAACTATTTTTGGACCACAATAAAATTTCGTTTTCTTCGGAGCAAATTGCCAGATCAGAGAATTTAACTTTCATTATTGCTTTGCGTATGACCTCTTAAACACCTGGTTAGTAAGTCACTTGAAGATAAATCTGTATAAATTGGACGAAGCACCTCTTGCACTTTTTTATCGAGTGGAGGATCATGATTGAACTCAGTCAGGGTTCCCAGAGCTTCTGCACGGCGCCATTTACACCAACTTGTCTCACCAGGTGGACAATTTTGATGCTGAGGATGTTCATTGGTTGAGCATTTGTGGAAAAAAGTGGCCCATACTGCTCGTTGCATATCTTCTACCGAATTGAAATACCTTCTTATTGACAAACCATAAAATATGGTTAATTCTTTGATCAGTTTCGAGTTCTCGTGCCCATTCTCTTCTCAACATGTCCAACACATTCTAGTTTCTCCACAATTACGTCGGGACCATACGGTTTTAATTGTGAAACACTTTTAAAAACTTTCGTGTCTCCATCTCCAATATACTTCACATATTTCGCACCGTGCATTTTCTCAGAACGTAAAAGCATCTCATTTATTGCATCTACTTCCATCTTTCCCGCACTACCGACATGGTTAACAGTATATTGTTCGTTGTGTTTCTCGGCCTAATCCAAATACTTTTTCGTATCTTTTTTTCCTTTCCACCGCTCACAAGCTTTGCAATAGCTGGACTTCACAATGAGATCTATCATTTTATTGCTATGTTTTCCGATCCATGCTGCTACTCTAATGAGTAATGAAAATCCTGAAATTTTCCATGATCCATTACCAGACACAGTAAATTCCGAATCGTGAGTCCCAGCTGCTACACATTTTCCATTCTCTTCTTTTGCTGCCTTCTCCACAGCACTGTCAAATACTTTTTTGGTAGTGCACTCAATATTATTCACTATGTTATAATACGTACTTTTGCAAAATCCAAGGTAAAGACCCATCAAACCGCAAAACATATTCACCTTTTCTAAGCCTAATTCCAACAAACGCATCACAAAAATAATTCTAATATTAATTTCAAATTGTTTCTTCACTAACGGACCTGACGCAATTTTTCGTTGACCACATTAACAATTCACCACTATTTGAAATCCCAAACCCTGTTCATCGTCGGCATCTAATTTCGGAATACCGCGACAAGTTCCACAGACAACAATTCCGCTCAGTAATGTGAAAACAGAGGAAAAATCGGTAATTCTATAGTTATGCACAGGATTAATTTTGATGGAGTCATAATCTCCATCTTTGAACTTTTCACCTGATGTACTACTATTAGCTGATTCAATACTCGTATTAACAGTTTTAAAGGAATGATACGTTCGCTTTTTGTACATGCCCGCCAATTACTAACTCGACTCCCCTTGCGAATACCAGGTTTCATTTTAAAAAGTTGTTTTGCTCTCCACTAAGTACTAGACGCGACTGAGGCTCGGAAACTTCTGACATCAAAATTTCCGTCAATTTTACCTACAAGTGCAATTCATTTCGGCGCATCATTTCGTATATAAGGCCATTAAAAATCCATGGGTTTTTTTTACTTGCGTGGTTGGCCAGTTTCGCCTTTGGCTCGGATGCCAACCTCACGCAAGTAAAAAATGCCATGGGACTCGCCCTGAAATATGCAATTCTATGCACAAACTGTTGGAAAGTCAATATGTAAAACGTCAATGAAAAAATAAAACCAAACCTCTTGAAATTTTGCATATATTTTCATAAACAATTTACACTCAGTATTGAATTTGAAAAAAAAAACAATTGAAATAAAAATGGACTATGAATAAAGTTGGCAATTATGGAAGGTGGATGTAGGCAAAACGGATCCCTAGGACAAAATGGACCACTGACAGAAAATTGGTAATTTTTGTCTTTGTTTCTTTCCTTCAATCCAGGAACACTGAATCTGTTGAATTAAAAGTGAGTTTCTTGGATCGTAATTGTCACAAGGGTTTTATAGACAAGAAGCGTCGTTGAACCGCAATTTATCAGATTTGCTAATTATCTCAAACCACAAATGACTTTGAAAAACCAATATTTCCTAGAAATCTGTACATCTAAAAGCAACACGGATATTTTTATATTTATTTCTTGTCTAAACAAGCAGCGCAAAAGAAGCCATTTGATGGATTACATATGACTGCTACCCTCCACATATTTTTTTCTCTTTGTTTCATTTCCACCAATTTCATTGGTAGTAAGCTTCCGAATGGTTCTCAATACTTGTTTTCAAAAAATAAAACCATATATTCACGTTATATGGCTTTCTCAGTTATCCTGATGTGAAAATGAAAGGTGAAATATAGATGTGTCCATATTTTTCCTCAAAAATGTTGGGTGAATTGTTCCTTCTCAAGAACTATCAAATATATCGACCTAAAATTTGATATAGGAATGTTCCTTGACAATCCTAACTAGAAGCCAACGTTTGAAAAGGTTTCCTTGACTTTTACCCATGTCACAGTGCGCAAAATTGAATTCAGACCAAAAAAATACAAAAACGACGATATCTGAAAAAATTTTAATGGAAGGTAGGGTGATCAGGCCAATTGCTGGACGGTTAAAGGAAATTCGAGTTTTGTGGTAGGATCTAAAATAAAAGAATTACCTAAACAAAGAATAATTAAATTGAGAAATAGTTGAATGTAGCCGAAACCCCCAATTTCTGGACGACTGGGTGATATTTTTTTTTATTTATTAAATGTTGATCAATAGAAGAAAATAATTGATCACATGATTATACACAAGGGATATTATGGAGAGGTGAAATAAGTAATACAATTTTCATTTTATTTGTGGAATATTCAATGCAAGTTGAAATCGTCCAGAAACTAACCCCCGTCCAGAAATTGACCTGTTTACCCTACCCATATTTTGTTGTATCTAGATAGATGACATCAAAATGCACATTTTGAGGAAAAAAAATGGAAAGTGGACCAGCAGTTTTTGAGATATTGAGCAAAAGGTTTTCACATTCGAAGTTGAATATCTCCGAAACTACTGGCCGATTTCCTTCATCCAGAATCCCAAACTTTGTTACCATAGAACCTAAAATCATACCAAGTTTCAACAGGGCAGACGTGTTTTAAAAACATCATTTCTTCACGTTTTGTGACACATTTAGGCATTTTCACCCAAAAGTTAAGAAATCTAAAAAAACCACGATTACAACGCTTCCATGCGGAAGTAACAACAAAAATTATAAATTTTCTGTCAGTGGTCCGTTTTGCCCTACCCTCTCCTATTTCACCTTTCAATAATATTACCCGTGTATAATCATGTAATTAATTATTTTTTCTATTAATCGACATTTACTAAATGTATAAAAATATGGTCCAGTCGTTCAGAAATTATGAGTTTCGGCTGCATTTAACTATTTCTCAAGTCAATTATTCTTAGTTTTGTTATTTTCACTTCAAATAATTTTTTTCTGCGAATTAAAAAATTCTTGGAGGTATGGAAGCCGCCATATCCCCATTTAAGTGATTCTTTTATTTTAGATCCTACCACGAAATTCGAATTCCCCTTAACCGTCCAGCAATTGGCCTGTTCACCCTACTAGAAAAAATATCATGTTTTTGTTTCAATCACTATCATAGTTCTCTACACTGAAAAGGACCGATTTCTTGTTGGAAATTTACCATGAATTGATCGAGTATGTATGTAATATTCTTTATTCATGAAATTATTTTTGTGATATTGTATGGATTTTTCTCCAAGTGTACTGTCGGAGTCAAAATTGTTTCTTGGCCGACACGCTACCGCATATCTCGATAGTGCGATTTGATGATGAACCATGAAGCGTCGGCATGGAACTAATCTTCCACATTAGTACCAATCTATTGGTTTATTTTCTTATCTTTGCGATTTTTTCGACCAGTCTAGTCATCTCGATAAATCATTGTTTTCCTTATCCATTTCTTTAAATCCACATAATCCAACTCCACACCCGTACATCAAGAACAGTCCTTGAAACCTTATCTTTCTTTCAAGTGCAATAACAAACCATTTTTTACGTAGTAAAATGGGCACAAGAATGGGTGAATATGAGGTCGACCTTGATTAACCTATTGAACAGCGTAAATCACGGAATATGTCGGTGTAAGAAGAGTAGGGAGGCCCTCAAAGTATCCACACTACCACAAAATGGTGAAAAGTCGGGTACTGTGAGGCTGTTCAAAGAGTTGAACATATAGTAGAACTGAGGAGATTGAGCCCCTCAGAGTTACCCCCATTTTCCCCAATCCCCACTCACATCCTTGTCTCCCACCTCTGAAAACCAAAGACACAATCTTCTCTATTTGACCGTATACCCCTCATCTGCGTTGTAGGAGTGAGGGACTTGGATCTACTTAGAAAATTCTCGAATGAAATAGGTGTAACCCTTGTTCAACGATGCGTCATCCGAACTGTCTCCAAGGAGTTCAAATGCGTGAATGCTTGACTCCATGAAAGCCAATCTGTCCATCGCATTTTGTGAGTTGAATCAAGTAGATTTTCCCGACATCATTTGCAGATATTTTTTGACTTTGATTGTGCAAAGAAAAGCTTTCATCTTATGCTTGTTTGAATCCTAATTGCGATCGACTACCAACTAATCTATTGCTCTAATTAGGATGGATTGCTATTGAATCACTGTCCAGCAGAATATATCTGCGCGAAAAAAAATGTTATAGTAAAAACAGACATGGATGATAGAATGCTGACATTAAGCTTTTGCAGAAGGTTACGATTAAGTTCTCGATAACTTTATAGGGAATACAGGCTTTTCTGTATTTAGAGCTGTGTTCCAAATTTACGCCTTCGCCTGGTAGCATTCCCCTATTTACCTAACGACATCAAATTATCTACAATGATTGCTTTTTAAATATATCCAGTTTGAAAAATTGGTTCTTATCATGATTAAGAAGGCAATAGATTAATCTTCGATAGATAGTGCATGTTGTAACAGTACATTGCATTGATAATGATCGCTAGTTCTCCATCTCTGTCAGGTGCATATATGTTCTCTGCATAAGATCGTTCTATAAAATCAATCCCACATTCATGCTCGTTTATCTATCAGTAGGAATCATTAAGTCAGCATCTCTCAACACATCAATATGGAGGTGTCACTTCTCGTAGTGGAACTTTTTTTCATCTGCGGGTAAGAAATTGAATGGTTGGTTTGTTCATAATCCTCTCTTTATGGGTAAGCACACCGAGAGAAAAATCTGAAGTTCGAATTATAATAAAAAAATAATTGAGGTATTTTAACGAACGATACGATTTTTTTTGTATGCGGCACATAACATTATAGTAATTTCACAAGCGTAATTTTTGCAAATCAAAATGCAGTTAAACTAACCAAAGTTCAAAAGTAACCACGACAAATCTATCGTGAGGAGAATTATAAAATAGTTGTAATGACTACATTCCATTGTAGTAATTACTTCTCCGGCCATAGTTATCGTAACCCATGAAAAATTGTTGAGGACTTTTTGACTATAATTCGATGGTGGTGGAATATAGTCAGAAGAATTATATTTTTCTCAGTGCGAACTACCAGAACAGGAGGGTGAAAACATTTATTCAACTGAAATCTCTGTGTTAGATTGAGATCATTGTACGAATATTACAATGAATCTCATCAAATTTAGGTATGTGTTTGCTCAAGAAGATGGCTACCTTGAATTTCCAAAAGGATTCTCAATAGGAGCTGCAACTGCAGCTTATCAAGTAGAAGGTGCATGGAACGTCAGCGATAAGTCGGAGAGCGTGTGGGATCATCGTTTCCATTCTAATAGATCGTTAGTTGTGAACGGTGATGATGGTGATATTGCATGCGATTCGTATCACAACTACAAGGAAGATGTACTATTAGCGAGAGCGATTGGTGTAAGTATGGACAATATGGCTACGATTTGATTCGACTGCTGGTAGCCCAGGCAATGAAGACTCTGAAACAGCCTGATATCCAAATTAAAATACCCATAATGAAACCTATACCAATAAATTCAGAAAATTATCCTGAATCACATATCAAAAAGTAGCGGCGATCGGAGTTTTGTTGATATTCTTAATTAACAAAAAACTGTTGCAAAAATTGAGGGACAGCGTCACACACACCGATAACTTTAGTTCAACACATCGGATTGGAAATATAAAAATACCAGTGTGTAGGGCAGAAAATACTCCACAAATCACAAGCGAACAGTCATGTTCTAGACTTGGAATCTGCTTTCCTGGAGGTATGTCGCTATATGGAAGAGAGTGATGATTCTCAATTCTCTCTGAAAGAATTGATGGATAAAATGGAAGGTTTCGAGATAGGAAAGGAGACCTTCAAACAGAAACACAATTAACACCGTTTTGTATATGGCTGCCAGAGAATGCCTACGAATTGATCAAAAAACAGGCTTTGTAACATTCGATCAGCCTCTGTATATCAAAGCGAGGGAACTTGCTGCCAACGACCGAGCTTTGCTTGTGGATATAATTATAAGGCTGGGAGGATTCCATTTGTTAATGTCATTCCTTGCAGCTATTGGGATAATTATGGATGGCAGTGGATTGAAAGAATTACTGGCCTTAGTTTATGCTATTATCACTGTTGGCCATATGCTCACTGGTCATGCCTTCAGTAGAGCAATCAGAGGTCACCTCATCGTCTACACTGCATTGGGCTTTCTCATCGCTCAGCATGCAAACATTGATGATCAGGAACGTTCTCATATCAAAGATCTGCTCAACGATTTCAACTTGCAACCACCTAGCCAGTCGGATATCAATGACGATGAAATTCTGATTAGAATCAAAACAAAGATGCAACAAGTCCTGGAGGATCTCACTAATGCTGGACGAACATCGAGATTGTGGTTGCAATACTTCCATTGCATTACTATTGTGATGCAGTTCATCGAATCAGAGCGTTTAGGCAACAGGGAACTTCATCTCCAATGTGTGCGGGACATGCTTCCTATTTTTCATGCAGCAGATCATCTCAACTATGCCAAAGCTGCTCAGATCTATCTGCAGGACATGTCAAAATTATCCAGCACAATGTCTCCTGATGAATTTGAGGGATTTACAACACAAGGATTCTTCACCGTACGACGAACTGATAAGAAGTGGTCTGGAATATGGAGCGATATGACCGTGGAACAGACACTCATGCGTACCATGAAAGTCTCTGGTGGTCTAACGCATGGTCATGGCGTGAACAACGAAGGAGCCGTAGCAAAGTGGTTTCTTACCATGCCAATAGCCTATGAAGTCATTGATGCATTCGAAACGTTTTGTGGAGTGAGAGCAGCCACGGTTGAGCAACACACTGACTGAAAACCCAGCAGAATCAAGAGAGACACTGAAGATTATTTAAAATTCGTGGAATGGCTCACTGCCCATAATCCCTTCGAGACCACTGAAAGTGAGAAACTCATGTCCATCGCAGATGGTTTATGCGCTGGACAAGCTGTCAATTGTGATCAGGCAATTGAAGTTGGGATGGAGGCAATGAAGGCCATGATTGGAGTAAATGCTGGCGATTTGAAGCTGAAACGTTCAACACGTGTAAAATCCATCGCAACTACAAAACGTGGAATAGTAATCAAAGATGAAGTTGTAGCTGTTGATACAACGCTTCTATTTCAGCGAATTGCGGCAGTCATAACCCACGACAGCCAGTTAGCTATTAGAGCTTTGAATCACGAGCTCGCTCCATTCCCTGCTTCATTATTTGATGGGAATGGCGTGATGAGGAAGCCTGACAAGGCAGCCCTCTACAAAGTATTCAAACCCGAACCCATGAAGGACCTACCTAAGTGTAAAGTTATCATCGATGGTGGATTTTTATTACATAAAGTAGTCTGGCAAGTGGGGGATACTTATGAAAAAATTCTTGCATCGTATAAAAATTACATCAAAAAAATTATGGATGTAAAAATGTGATAGTCGTTTTTGATGGCTATGAAGTAGCGGACGTGGGAGTTAAATCTGATGAGAGATTTAGGCGTTCTCAAGCCAACATGAGGATGGGGAGTGAAGTTGTATTCGAAAAAAATATGAGTGCTACCCTTAAACCAGACAAATTTTTAACCAACGACAAAAATAAGGATAGACTTGTGGTGACTGTGTCTCCACTACATCTCTGTCATTCAGACACGCACACACATACACACACTCAATTTTCCTCTTTAGACATTGGGCCAATTCCCCAATTTTCCTATCGAGACATTGGGCCAATTCCCACATTAAAAATCCATTTCCGTATCACAAACCTCATGACCCGTTTATTGCCATAATCCTCCATGCGTCCTAATCCCTCATCATCACCTGGTGTCCATAATCCCTCGTCCGCTTGACTGGCGCCCGTGACGTCACGACGGAAATTTCCCCGCCGGGACCCCCGAGCCAATCACAGCTCACCGGCGGGAACTTACAGCGCCGAACCAATCGGAAGCCAGGATTTTACTCATCCCTTCTCCAAATTTTCCACCAATCACATCCTTGCACTCTTCTTAAATACCGCACACTTTCCACACTCATCATCAGTCAATCATTCACTCGACATTCACCCATCGCTCAACCACTGGACAACACATCAACAGAGAGGACAAGTCTTCTTACGACTCACTCTCCACTCTTGTAAATATTAACGTTTAAAAACTCAAATATATTTCGCTCAACGTTGGATCTCTGGAGTTGTCATTTAATAACCTGCTCACCTCCACAGACTCATTGATTTTCTGACAATTCAACTTAGAAATGTCGAAATGACAGTCAAACAAGGGACTGAGGATGCTGATAGATTGATTGGAGTTACGGCCATTGAGCAGCTCAATGGTGACCAGGATGTTGTAGTTGTTGGCCAGGATGTGGACTTGATGGTACTCGTAATTGCTCTGACCCCAGTCGATCGGAAAATTTATTTCATGAAAGCCGGTAGTGGAAAGTATCCCAATGCAATGTACTCGACAGAGCAATATCAACATCTCAAAAATACTATACTCTTCATCCACGCCTTTACCGGGTGCGAAACAACGAGCGCCGTTTATAAGAGGGGGGAAAATCACATTCTTGAACAAGTTCAAGAAAATAACTAAATTAGTGAATGATGTAGCAGTCTTCAATGATCCGACCTCCACAAAAGATAATATCAAGCAAGCTGGTGAACGCCTGATGCTGGCTCTCTATAATGCTGGAAAAAACAAAACAACTATCAATAGTTATCGCTATGAACACTTCGTGTCATCTACTGCGCGTTCTAAAAGAGCTTTAAAACTGGAGCAGCTTCCACCAACAAGTGCATCCACGGAAGAACTCACATGGCGTGTCTATTTTCAAGTACAAAAGTGGCTGGGAAACGTTGCACTGTTCGTGCAAAGAAGACTGTTCTAATCGGTGTGGCTGCAGAAAAGCAGGACTGAAATGTTTCATTACCTGCTCAGGATCCCAAGGAAATTCATGTGCTAATTCCAGAGCCATTGACATGTCTTCTGACAGATCGGAAGATACCGAAGATTTTGACGATTTCTTAGAACAGTCATTGGACTTCCTGTACAGAGAACCTGTGGAGGACGATGGAGATGACTATGAGGGAGGCAACCAATCCACCGAAGTGTCAGGAAAGGAAGAATCGATGATGGTTGATGTAGACGATGATTCGGACTGCGACTGTCACGCAACAGCAAGTCAACGGCCACGTTTGGATTGAAAGAACCCGATGAAAAATGGTAAAGTATCCTAATCATTAATGCAGTTGATAATGTCTATATAATGTAAAGATGAATAATTTAATCAATTAGGTTTTCCTTTACAGGAATGACGAACGAGTTCCCAACGTGAACTTTTCTAACGAGATGATCATCCTACTAGAATTTCAATTATTATTAATACTTTCTACCATCGAATTATGTTACAATTCATGAATTATTTGTATTGTTCCTGATCTGTCGCATTATATGGATCATTTTTTTTTTAATCAACTGGAAGCTTTATGTACTTGTAGATTTTTACTGTAACTGTATTATTTCACCAGTCTTATAATTGTTCCAATAAATCATACGGTCGTCTATTTATACAATATGGACCATGAATACAATTTAATTATCCCTCAGTTATCTATTGGATTAATAAATCTAAGATTAATCATCGTAACTCTATATTGATAAATATAGACTTTCGGACATTGACAAACTCGTCGATTCGAATTACTTGCGCATGGCGCGCACTGGACAAGGCCGCGCGCGCAACATTGGGCGTGCCGTACGCTAGCAGCTAAAAAATATTGAAACATTAATTATAAATAAACTATAGGTCCTAGAACATGACTATTTGCTTGTGATTTGTGGAGTATTTTCTGCCCTACACACTGGTATTTTTATATTTCCAATCCAATGTGTTGAACTAAAGTTATCGGTGTTTGTGACGATGTCCCTCAATTTTTGCGACAGTTTTTTGTTAATTAAAAATATAAACAACTCTCCGATCGCCGCTACTTTTTGATATGTGATTCAGGATAATTTTCTGAATCTATTGGTATAGGTTTCATTATGGGTATTTTAAAGTAAATTGTAAAGCCTTCATTGCCTGGGCTATGGGCCACAGTTGCTTAACCAAGAAACGCTTACATGTTCGTATGAACTGGGCCGATGCTGCAGCCAATGATCTGCCTGATTTTCACGTATTCTTTTGCTGTCACTCATTTGGACCGATATACATAACTCCAATATGGTTAAGATGCACCAAAAGACAAAAAAGTAATGCTTCAAGTACTTTTCGCCGTAATATCAGTAGATATTCTACCTATTTCTAGTATTGTGATGGTGACAAATTTTGAAATTGCTGTGAGTAGCAAAGTGTATTATTTGATGAATTAATCTCTCAAGTTTTTACCTCTGAAGAAACAGGTAATGGATTCGCGCCGAAAATTCTAGCCCCTTGAGGTGGTAGTAGTAGAGACTTGATCCAAGTCTAATTGATTGATCCAACTCAAATAGACATTTGATTCAAGTCCAATTGATATTCGATCCAAGTCAGATAGAATTGAGTCGCAGAATTTGCCTGAATCAACTGGGACTTCATTTGAGCCATCAATGACAGCATAAAATTGAGTTGATTTCCCCACATGATTCTGTTGTACTCATGGAATCGGAAAGGTCGACTTGATTCAGGAAGTTTTTGTGCAGCATAGGTCCTTTTCATTTGAACCATAAAATAGACAAACTGTCATCCAGCATGGAAATTGTCATTAAGGTTATATAGGTTAATAATCAATCTTGACATTTGACCTTGTTTTGCAAAGAAGGCGAAATGTTCTTATATGTCTCATCTTTTTCTGAACGGAATGATTTTTATCACTTTCATTGGCTGTGAAGTGTTCGCTTTCAATGACATTTGACTTGTCAATGGATTTATACCTTTAATTCGATATACTATCTTCCGATTCCAGTTGAATCATTATCGATTTTCTATTTGTTGGTCAAGAGTTTTGCCGACTGGATCGCCAGACAAAATCAGCAATGATGGAATCCAGTATTATAAAAATCTTATTGATGAATTATTGAATAGTGGAATTGAACCTTTCGTTACCCTGCATCATTTTGACGATGTGCAATCTGTGTTTTATAAAACTGGCGGATGGGCTCATGAGTCGATGGTGGAATATTTTGCTGAATATGCTAGAGTTATATTCAGAGAACTCGGACCCAAAGTTAAATTCTGGGGTACGATCAATGAAGCCGATATTTACTGCAGGTTCTATGCTTACCTCAACGAAACTGCTCTAAATACAGGTATATATCTATAATAAGTACTCACTACTATCAGCAAAAAACGTGAGTACTTTCCAATTAGACCCAATACTCATTCGTTTTCTTGTTTGATTATTCATGGAAATAGCATACAGTGCTCGTTATCTTTGTGCACATAATATTCTGAAAGCCCATGCACGGGCATATCACATTTATGATAAAGAATTTCGACCGACTCAACATGGTCAAATTGGATTAGTCGTTAACAGTGGATATTACGTTCCCAAATCCGCGAACGATGTGGACAGTGCCGAGATTGCATTCGAATTTGAGGGGGGCTGGATGATGCATCCAGTATTCTCAAAAGATGGAGGATATCCACCAGCGATGAAGCAAAGGATTACAGAGAATAGTTTAGCAGAGGGATTGGCTCATTCAAGATTACCAGAATTCTCTCGTAAATGGATTGATTACATCAGGTAACTTTGAATAATTGATCCAAAATTTTAGTCCACTTAATACAATCAATTTGAAGATTGATCACGCTAATCTAATCTAGGAATTTTAAAACGTTGTCATACTGAAATCTAATGAGTGAAAAATACTGAGAATAAGCACTGCACTTTTCCAATTTTGTTTTTGAAATTCAGTACCTAGTTTTAAATTTCCAGTACGATTCCTTTAAAAACCATGAATCCTTTAAAATCAGTGACGTAGTTCAGGAAACTAGAAGCTTTCATTCTCCGTGAATGTGTATGATGCTATTTCAGGGGATCTTCTGACTATTTAGGTCTCAATCATTACAAAACTTCGTTGGTGGAATCAGTAGAAAAGATTGATCGAAGATGGTATGATGATTCATCTACAGTCGAGATCCTCAATGGCCAAAAACTGCGAGAGGATGGGCGGTAAGAAAATTCATTTATGATTTGTTATCTCAACGGTAAATTTCTTTTAGTAGTACATAGTATATTCAGATATGCCCTGAAAGCATTAGAAAGCTACTGAGAAAGATTCAAAGAACATTCGATAATCCAACGATTTATATGCTCGAAAATGGAATGAGGGAGTGCTCGGATTTCATTGATATCGAAAGGATCTCCTATTTATATTCATATATGAAGGAAGTTTTGTTGGCACTTCGCGATGGATGCAATATTAGAGCGTATACTGTTTGGAGTCTGTTAGGTAACTTCGAGTGGTACGAAGGATATACGTAAGTCATCATAAATGGTAGCGAAGTGAATCAAGTGCTCCAATTTAATTATCTTCGATACTTTCAGCCAATTTTTTGGACTTGGTTGAAAACTGTTATAAATGAGCGGAAATTGATACCGTACAATCATACCATGTTGGATATGCTGAAGTCAAAGTGATTATATTCTTCACGTATTGAGATACAATTTGATCATATTTCTTCTGAATATCAACCCAAATAGGAAGAGAATCACAGAAAAAAGGAGTATCGAACTCCCAGTAAAAACTTTGAATCTCAGAACTCTGTCGTATTGAAATGTGGCCAGCAAAAAATCATGTATATAACTGAAACTTATCTGAAGATGAAATTTCCTGAACAATCAAAGGGCAAAGTTTTCGTCTTCAGTCCTTTGGAAATATTAGGTGTGTGACTTAATTTTTATAGGTTTTTCAGTAAATTTATTTAATATAAAAAAATAGAGAACAACTAACTTAATCTTGGAAACATTATCCATCGTTTTCTATGACCTTGCGCCATCTCTCAGGTAACATTCGAATGCCGTCACGAAAGAAACTTGCAGGCTTCGAGGCGATAAAGTCACCGACGAGTTTACACACATCGTCCAGCGTTTTAAACTGTTTATCCACTAAGGCGTGCTGCATGGACCGGAACAAGTAATAGTCGGATGGGGCCAAGTCTGGTGAATATGCCGCGTGCGGGAGAACTTCCCATCTCAAGTTTAAGAGGGTCTTCTGAGTCGCGCGAGCAAGGTGAGGTCGAGCATTGTCATGCAGCAGTATGACTTGCCTGCTTCCTTGCCCAATAAATGGCCTTTTCCGATCAAGTTCTTTGCTCAGTTTGTTCAGTTGTCAGCTATAGCGTTCCGCAGTCACCGTCTGACCTATTTCCAGGAGTTCTTAATAAAACACACCCTTCATGTCCCACCAGATACACAGGAGAATCTTCTTTAAGTGGATGTTCTGTTTCGGCGTCGATGTACTGGATTTTCCGGGATCTCCCCACGACTTTTTACGTTTGGGATTCTCGTAAAAAATATACTTTTCATCACCCGTCACAATTCTCCACAAGACGTCCTTTTTTTGTTGCCGGGCAAGCAGTGAAAGGCACGTGTTCATAGGTTGACCTAGGTTATGTTCGGTCAACCCATGTGGGACCCACCTTCCAAGTATTTTGATTTTTCCCATTTGATGCAAGCGCTTAGAAATAGCTGTTGGGGTGACTCCTAACTGAGTTGCAAGCTCTTGTTGTGTTTGCGTTGAGTCTTCATCCAGTAGAGCTTGCAATTCCGCATCTGTAAACTTTCGAAGCTGTCCAGGACGCGGCTGGTCACTCAGATCGAAATCACCACTTGTAAAACGTTTATACCAATAATTACACGTTTTATAAGATACAACGTCGGCACCAAGAATACTACACTTTGATTCCCGTGCTTCAGAAGCATTTTTTCGTGATTGTAATTCCTATAAAATGCAGTGCCGAATGTGCTGTTTATCAGTTGCCATCGTAAACTCTGCTATTCTGAAAGGTTATGTAACTTACATAGACTTGTCGTTCCGTGTTCTGAAAGCTGTTGTCCGATCCTTTTAAAACCAGGAAAGACGGCGAATATATTTCTATTTTTAATGTAATTTTAAGCTCGAAGAAAAAATCTGTAAAAATTTAGTCACACACCTAATACGTCTAATATAAGTGTACTTGAATTATTGCATGATTTGTTGTATTTTAATCTAATGGTAGTTCGCATATTCTGAACCTTTCAGTTTTTAAAATGAATACCTTGCGGATCTCGAATCAAAAACATCCGGGTTCAGAACATTTCCATTCCAGAATTGATAATTTTTCTCATTTCAAAATTAATCTACATATATTGAAAGATTTGTAATTCACCTGATATTTTGACTCAATTAATGTTAAATTGATGTTCAATTCTTGAAAAATATTATTCCTTTCGAATGTTCTTTGTTCGGTTTTCCACCGAATAATGTACTCCTCACACATACGTACGCACACACACTCACTCTGCTCGCATGTGCGCATGGCCTACTCACAGTTGACCGATGTACTCGCCTCAGATGACCAGTGGCCTCTCGCCTCTGACACCTGAGGCGCCACTAGCTGGACAGGTACCCAGCGAACGCCCCCATTGAAATTGGGTCACGTTCACACTTCTGGATTTTCGTCACCTGCCACCTCGCGGCCTATAAATCTCTCTCATTTGCATATCTGCCTGCGTACTGTGTACATTGTGTTCCGCGAATATCGTAATATTTCAATTATTTTCGAGTTCTGCGTATTATTGCTCCGCGCTATTCAATTCTGTGAACAGCGTTAATAATATTTGTGACCCGCCCTAATATTCTTGACCTTCTCAATTAATTAAATCTAACACGTGTAATTTTTTGACTAAGATAATTAAACTGACTGAGTGTGACCAACGTGCACGTGTTTGATTATAGACCTTCTCACGCTCCCGCTAAAATACATTTACATCCCGCCCATCGTTAACTAGTTCCACAGATCTCAGACCCGGCATCGAACATTTTGGTCCTTCGAGCCAGATCTGTGGAATAGTTTTCAGTTTTTCGCGTTTTTTAAGTGGTTTTCGGGAGTGTTTGTGGACAGCGTGCATTTGGACAGTGGTGCCCAACGGCGGCTTCTCGACCTCGAGTTGGCGGGAAGCGGAGTTCGACTGCAAGTGGTGCTCAACCAGTTCTCTCGCAGCACTTCAGGGACCTGCAGTACCGATCAGGCGGGGAATTCAAATTGACCAGCGCTCTCTAAAGCGGTTTGTTGATTTCTTTTCCTTTATTGATTTTTTATTGGATTTCTCGTATCTGCAACCATCTGGACTTGCCTCGGAGATTGATTTTTTATAATTTCGAAATTATTCAGGACTATTTTGGGAATTTTATTATTTTTTAGTCCTACGTTTTTTGGGACCATCGATCCTGCGTCTTACAGTCTTCGGTTATTTTGAGCGGCTCTTTGCCGAACAACCGAGCTCAACTATTTGACTATTTACGCGGTTATTTTTTTGGGTTTTTGAGTTTTTTTTGGATTTCGTTTTGTTTTCTTTTGGCCCTCGCTGCACTTTTCTCGCTGAATACGACTTCTCTCGTCGCGGTTATCAATCTACAGATGTCGCGTGCGGTTCTCGTTGAGGAAACTCTCTCGAATACGAAACAAGCGGATGCGTCGCAGTTCGGGGTTTCCACACTTGAGTCAATGCTCGAAATGCTCCTGGCATATCGGGAGAAGTTCGAAATTGTTCACGACAAGCTCATAGCAAGTAGTGCTAAATTGGAAGGTCTTCTAGGAATTCCGTATTTTAAGACGCAAGTTTTCGATAAGACATTTGCGACTTTTCGCTCCGCTAAAGTGGCACTCGCTCAGCTAATGTATTTGAGAGGAGCTCCCACTCTAAACCAATCTAGGAGCGGCTCTAGCCCGGCGCTAACTCATCTCATGCAACTCGCAGAGCCTTACCGGAGATTGAATTGCCGAAGTTCTCTGGAATTTACAGAGAGTGGAGGCCATGGCGTGACTTATTCCACTCACTGGTCAGGAACAACCCTGACATTCCGGGGGTTGAGCGTATGCATTACCTACGTCTCTGTCTATCCGGTGAACGACTTAGACTGAATTCCAATTCCAAACGATGAAACTGAGTGATGTTTAGTGGATCAGCGAAGACTAGCTCAGGAAAATCGCTCAACGATATCCTCCACATAGGGGCTGAGCTTCAGCGGGACATCACTGATGTACTTCTCTGGAGTAGACAGCGTAAAGTCACCTTCATGACGGACATCACCAAGATGTTCCGTCAGATCACAGTACATGAAGATGACTGGCCCCTGCAGCAGATATTATGGACCAACTCACGTGGAGAAATCGCGACATATCAATTGACCACCGTTACGTATGGCACTAGATCAGCTCCATTCCTCGCGAATCGTGTTCTTCTTCAACTTGCTGAGGACGAAGAACACAGATTCCCATTGGCCGTCTCGCCCATCGTAAATGGAAGATATGTCGATGATATTTGTGGAGGTGTAGACTCTCATGACCAACTCATAGAAACCGCTCGTCAGGTTCCTGATCTCAGTGCTGCTGGAGGAATGCCTCTGGCAAAATGGCATAGTAATAGTCCAGCGCTACTCCAGTGGCTCGATCCCGATTGTACCTCCAATGACCAGCGAGTTTATGAGAATTCCGAGACCCGGATTCTTGGTTTATCGTGGCAGCCTAGCGATAATAATCGATAATTTCATCTTCAGATAATTTCGTCTTCTCAAGTCGGACCAGCGATTATTCGAAAGTCTCTAAGAGGAACATCTTCTCAGAGATCGCTCAGATCTATGACTCACTCGGATTTCTATCTCCTGTCGTGATCAGAGGAAAACTGCTCATGCAGGAGGCTTGGATTGGTAAGCTCGGATGGGATGAGGAAGTCCCAGAACAAGTAGCTCAGCGTTGGAAAAGTTTCCGTAGTGATCTCGCTAGGCTTTCGACGCTATCCGTGCCAAGATGGCTAGGCCTGCTCGAGAATTCATCGATCGAAATCCATGGATTCTCAGATGCTTCTACTCTCGCAATATCAGCCGTAGTCTATCTCAAAATCTTCAATGGAGAAGAAGAGCCTCGGATTACTTTGGTCTGGGTGAAGACAAAAGTAGCCCCTCTCAAACGGCTGATAATACCAAGACTAGAGCTCACAGCTGCTGTTCTTCTTGCCAAACTCGTGAAGTACGTCAAAGATCAACTTAATCTCTCCGAAGTTCCGACGTATTTATGGACCGACTCGTCAGTTTCGCTCATATGGATCAGCGCACACCCTTCCAGATGGAAGGAATTTGTTAGAGACCGTGTCCAGCTCATCCAGGAGATTATGAACGCGCAATGGAGACTCGTTCCTGGTAAGAAGAACCCCTCTGATTGTGCATCTCGTGGTCTAACCACAGCTCAGCTATGGTCGCATAAGCTTTGGAGGTCTATCGTGGCTCAAGAAAAGCTCATCGTCGTGGCCATCTCTACATGTCTCCCCAGCGGCATTGGCCGACCTGGAGGAGAAGCCGGGCGTCGTGTTCAACGTGAAAGTCCAGCGCCCAGAAATCTGGCATCTAGTCCATTGTTACTCCTTGCTCATCCAGCTGCTCAGAGTTACAACTATTCATCAGCGTTTTATTGCTCGGCTCAAGAAAGTTCCTGGGTCTTCGTTGAAAACACCGCTAAACCCTGGTGACGTCGAAGAAGCTCGGCTCTTCTGGATCAAGGCCAGTCAGTCAGCGCATTTTCCCACTGAGCTGACAACCTTGTCCAGAGGACAAAAACTTAGCATATCGCATCCTCTCACTCGACTGATAGCGTTTCTGGATCACCAGAGGGTTCTTCGTGTTGGCGGAAGGCTAGAGTTTGCTCAACTCGACAGCGAAAACAAGCATCCAGCCATTGTACAGAAGGAGTATCAGTTTGCCCAGCTTATTATTAAGGATGCTCATTTCAGAACTCTGTATGGAGGAATGCAGCTCACACTTCGCCGGTTCAGGCAATCCTACTCGATCCTCGGAGGAAGAGTTCCAGTTAGGTCGTTCATCTTGAGTTGTATTGGCTGTGTTAGACAGCGAGGAAACAGAGCTCAACAGCTAATGGGTCAGCTCCCCATTGCCCGTCTCACTCCTGACCGCGCGTTTCTCAACACTGGAGTTGATTACGCTGGATCAGTATCGCTTCGCTCATGAAAAGGACGTGGTCATAAATCCTACAAAGGATGGCTCGCAATCTTCGTTTGTATGGCTACATCCGCGGTTCATCTCTAAGTCGTCTCCGACTACACCTCTGACGGCTTCAAGACCGGCGTACCGTCGCCCATCTCCGAACTGGCTCTGCTCATCTCGATCAACGATATTTAAGATCTTCGCGTCCAACGTTCGCTCATCTCTACAACTGGAGTCATTTTTAACTTCATTCTCGACCAAACCTAGGCGAAGACTTACGAGCTTCGTCTTCGAACCTGGCCGTTGAGTGAAAGCGGGTCTGCTGAGGTTTGCGGAATTTACGCCTCCAACGATTTTGGTTGTACTCGCACCTTGGCCATCGCAGATGAACTCCAGTGGTGAAGTCGCTCTTCAAGAAACTATTATCCTGAGCTCGATTAATCTCTTTTTGTTCCAGACCTATTCAGTGACGTCAGCAGCTGCTTGATGGACAGGTGCCCAGTGAACGCCCCCATTCAAATTGGCTCACGTTCACACCTCTGGATTTTCGTCACCTGCCACCTCGTGGCCTATAAATCTCTCTCATTTGCATATTGGCCTTCTTACTATGTACATTGTGTTCCGCGAATATCTTAATATTTTAATATTTGAGTTCTGCGTATTATTGCTCCGCGCTATTCAATTCTGTGAACTGCGTTAATAATATTTGTGACCCGCGCTAATATTCTTGACCTTCTCAATTAATTAAATCTAACACGTGTAATTTTTTGACTTTGATAATTTTAGAGTTGCTACCTCCAACAAATATCGACTCCTTCCAGTTGACTGTAATAAAATTCACCGTTATTTTGTTCAAGTTTGGAAACAAAATTGGCGTCTATAGTTGTTGGTTTCAACTATATTTAAACGAATCAGCCAGTTTACCAAAAATCATAATATTTATTTGTACAACCGGTTGACTTACAAATAAATAAGAAGTAGTAATAAAATATATAATATAAATAATTATATTTCGTCAAGTGTGCAACACGTGTGGCTATAGCTGTGGTTGATCGTCAAGTGTGCGAGGGATTAGCCTTTGCTTACGCTGGCGCTGTCTCCTCTCGGTTTGGCCAGTCGATAAAGAGGGCTGCTGTGCAGAGTCGTCAGATGGTATTAAAGACGGACTCTTCCCTGGAGTAGCCACATCCGCTCCACCCCCAGTATCTTTTGTATTTTGTGAAAAGCTTGAACAGAAAGATATGTTATTCGTTTTTTTATTTACAGAAGAAGATGTGCTTGGCAATGGAGAATTATTTGGAGCAGATGATGATTGCTTAAGGATTGTGGTGCTAAAAGTTCCTGGGTCTTCTTTCACGATATAGGCAGGCTTCAATCTGTCCACAGAAACGTTGATTTCTTTTCCTCATCTCAATTTTGAAAATTTTATCGTTGACACGTTGGATGACTCTAAATGGTCCAGCATATGGTGCTTCCAGAGGAGCCTTGACATGATCACATCTTAAGAAGACATGAGAGTAAGCTTTTGGTATGGTGTGCTGTTGGCGCGGGTGGTAACTCTCTCATATAAATTCGATATTTTTCCAAGAAAATTTTTGAGCCCGCTTGAGCATCCTTATGGACGGAAAATTCGCCAGGAACTCGAAGTTCTGTACTAAACAATATGTCAGGTGGACAAGCTTGAAGATCCTCTTTAAAACATGTTCTGAGTCCCAGTAATACTGTAGATAATACATCTGTCCATGGTTTCGATGAGCACATTAACGCTGCTTTTAAAGTCCGGTGCCAATGCTCTATCATACCATTAGATGCTGGATGATAGGCCGTTGTTCTGATGTGTTGAGCTCCAATGAAATTGGTCAGTGCATTGAATAACGCTGATTCAAATTGTGCCCCCTGGTCAGTTGGGATTGTTAATGGAGTACCATATAGACTAATCCAGAGGTCAAAGAGGGCGGTAACAATTGTATCTGCTGTGATATTTGCCAACGGAACAGCAGCTGGCCACCCGGAAAATCGATCAATCCTCCGGAAGAATGATAATATCGATGTGAATATGATTGAATCGACTGTCTGGAATTTTGATGTGCTCGGTTGGAATTCTGTTGTGCCGTTAAATTTTGGATTTTTGACATTGAATACATTCCTGAGCCCAAGTCAGTGCATCTTTTCTTATCCTAGGCCACACAAATTTCTCTCCGAGTATTTTAGAAGTAATTTTGCGACTAGGATGAGAGCGTTGATGAATACTATAGAAAGCTTGTCTTCTGAGTACTTTAGGAATGTATGGGTTTACAATATTGTTGGTTATATCACAGTAGATGTTAATATTTGGCTCTATCTCAAGTCGATGTACTTTGAGTGAAGATTTATTGTTGTCTTCCATGAAGTGCAATTATTCTTCATAATTTTTTGTTCTCTTTCAATTGTTTTTGCGTCCAAGATGGTAGGCATATTGATTTCTTCAATCCGTGACAAGGCATCAGCAACTAAATTGACTTCACCTTTTACATAAACAAATTCAGTGGTAAACTGTGAAATGTACTCAAGTTGTCTGAGCTGTCTATCAGAAGCTTTTGCAAATTTTTGAGAAAAAGCATAAATAAGTGGCTTATGATCAGTTCGTATAACAAATTGTCGACATTCTAAAAGATGTTTGAAATGTTTAACTGAGGCAAAAACAGCAAGGAGTTCTCGATCGTAAGTAGAATATCTCGTTTCAGTATCACTCAATTTACTCGAGAAAAAAGCTGTTGATTGAATAAGGCCATTTTCACGTTGCTCAAGACCACCGCCTATGGCTGTTGTTGAGGCATCGGTGGTACGAATTAGTGGAGCAGATGGTGATAGGTAAGATAAATTCGTGATTGAAGCCAATGTATTTTTGCATTGAACAAACGCTTCTTCTGCCTCACTGGTCCAGTTGATCTTAGTTCTATCATTCTTTTTCGAATGTTTGAGATAACAGTTGAGAGGTATTTGTAAAGTGGCTGCCGCAGGAACCACTGGACGATAGTAATTCAATATGCCAATAAACCGCCAAAGATCTTTAACGGTGTCGGGTTTTGGAAATTGAATTATTTTGTCGACTCGTTCAGTAGTTGGCCTGTAACCATCAGCACTAATTATATACCCTAAACATGTCACTTCAGATTGAGCGAAAATACTTTTCTCGACGTTGATCGTGAGTAAATGTTGACGTAGTTTTTCGAAGATGGCACGAAGACGTTCTTGGTGTTGTTCAGGAGATTCCGACATGACAATGATGTCATGGTTATAGACGTACACAAAGTCCAGTTCTCTGAAGACTGAGTCGATGTATCTTTGGGAGGTCTGCGTTGCATTTCTCAATCCAAATGGCATCACTAGATATTCATAGAGACCCCACGGAGTCGTGATTGCTGTTTTTTGAATGTCAGCCTCGTGCATAGGAATCTGATGATAAGCTCTGATCAGATCAATGGTTGAAAAAATGCTTTTGTTATGCAAAAGTGGAAAAGGATTCTGTATTAAAGGTGGAGGACATTCATCAGAAATTGTGATGGAATTTAGTCTACGATAATCCCCACATAATCTCCAATCTTTTGTCTCCTTTTTTGTCAAGTGAATAGGGCTAGCCCATGGACTGCTTGATGGACGTATGATTCCAGCCTCTAGAAGTACATTAATTTCATCTTTAGCAGCGGAGAGTCGTTCGCCCGCTAATTTGCGGGGGCGTTCAAAAACAGGGGGCCCTGTTGTTTCAATGTAATGGCAATACGTAGTAGTTTTCGTGCTGTAGAGAGCTGGTGGTTTGGTAATATCAATGTATTCTTATAATAGGTTCAAGTGTTGACCTTGACTTAAAGTTGAGATTCCAAATATTGACGTCCTAATAATCTCACCTTGAGTTGTCAGTGAGGTACTAGAGTCGATTAATCTTTTGTTATGAAGATCAATTAGAATCTTAAAATGTGCCAGAAAACCTGCTCCAATTATTGCTGATTTAACATCAGTAACAATGAACAACCATGTAAATTTTCTACGAAGATTGAAATCTAGACTAAGCAATTTTGTACCATATGTTTTTACCACAGTTGAATTGGTAGCGTAAAGAGCACAGTCATCCTGAGATGACCCATGTTTGTAAAAAGCGGCAGGAATGACGGAAACCATCGATCCCGAATAAATCAGAGATCGCCTTTAAGAACCTCTGTCAAATACGTGAAGTCTGTGCTCAGTTGGAATAGATGAAAGTGAGCTGTTGGCAACTGAGCAGGTTGAGAACAGCTGCGTTAGTTTCCCTGATTCTGAGCAGAATAAGAGCAAGGTTTTGAACATTTCTCAGCTTTGTCTCCAAATTTCCGATGGTAGAAACACATTATTGACTCAAAATTAAATGATCTATTCCTTGATCGAGATCTTGTTCTGCTTTGATGATTACCATTGTTATTATTTGATTTGTTAAGTTGACTCACCAGCTCTGTGCAGACACGCAACATATCGTTAAATTTTATGCGCGCTCGTGATAATTTGTCTTCAATTAGATTGTGTGATTTGCCGGATGAAATGGTCATTATTGTTGGATCCGTTGTTGTGTTAAAAATTGGATCGGCTAGTTCTGCAAGTCTGTCCAATGAAAGCTCTGGTATGGTTGAGATGATACCACGTATGGTAATGGGTAACCGGTTTTTCCAGAGAGACATCATCATGTCGTTGGAAACGATACCTGCTTCAAGATTACGCATCTCTACAAGTAGTTGTGAAGATCGTCTGTTACCTAACTCTATGCCAATTAACAAGGTTAATAATTGTTTCTCCACAGAGTCAGTAAATTACCAATTAATTTTGCTTTTAATGCGTTGTACTTATTTTCGGCAGGCGGATTTCGGATGATTCTGAGACTTGTGCAAGTGACTCTGCATCAAGAGCAGCGAGCAGGTGACAATACTTCGTGTCATCCGAACGAATCCTCAAAGATGAAAATTGTGCTTAAGTTTAGACGAACAAAAGATCTGGTTTTTCTTTCCAGAAAGAAGGTAGTTTGAGATGACTCACAGCAACGAGTTCACGTTGATGAAAATTGTTGTCCTGTTGTTGTATCAAAATTTAGTTCTGGATGTGTGCATCAAGGTGTCCAGGTAGTGCTTGATTATTAACCACGTTATTTAGTTGACCCTTTACTACTTCAGGATTAATTAACTGGTCGTTGAGTGGATCTTGATCATCACGTAGATTGCCAGCTCCATCCATTGTTCAAGATGGGGAATTCGTTCCAGGTGGCAAATTTCAGTAATGCAAATTGAATCCGTTTCAATCCTTCTCGGGGTCACCAATATATAGTTGTTGGTTTCAACTATATTTAATGAATAACAAGTAGTAATAAAATATGTAATATAAATAATTATATTTGGTCAAGTGTGCGACACATGTGGCTACAGCTGTGGTTAATCATCGAGTGTGCGAGGGATTAGCTTTTGCTTACGCTAGGGCTGTCTCCTCTCGGTTCGGCCAGTCGATAAAGAGGGATACTGTGTAGAGTCGTCAGACGGTATTAAAGACGGACTCTTCCCTTGAGCGAGACAGGTAAACTTCACGTAAAAAAATTCGTCTGCTGATGTTTTCGACAGCTTATGTACTGAGAGACTTACCTGCATGGATCTTCGACCTTGTACAACTGGGTAAAACTACTTGTGGAATAAATTCTTCAATGTCATCTCTTTGTAAGCAAATGATCATAGAATATTATAGAGTGTATGACGATATCGGTTCCATGACTATTTAACACAAAACAATTTCAACACGTCAGTTTAACACACAACAATTCAACACAGAAATAATTCAACATACAAGACAATTCAACACATAACACAAAACAAAAACAAATCATCAAATATATTGTTCATTTTAACCTTTATTTATGCATTCTTTCAAAATTTTAATAACAGATTTATCAAGCTCAGTAAGTTTCCCTGAATCAAAACCGAATGCTAGCTTCATAATAGTCATAATTTAATGTTGTGGGGGAGGTCTCGTAAATAATCTATAACATCAATGTCCTCACGATAACTAGAGACAATATTCTTTGATCTGGCCGATATTTCTTCCTCTTCTTCTCAACAACCAATTACGAACGAATCAATAAAGGTATTTACTTTTGTTGTGATACGTACTCCAAAACAAACACAGAAAGGACAATGAATCAGATTTGTACATACATGTGTGTATGGGAAAAATTGAATGTGCGTACAATGTGTATCTATGATGAATTAGATATGTGTTGAATTAACTGTGTGATGAATTAGATATCTGTTGAATTGACTGTGTGTTGAATTGATGTGTTATGTTGAATTGACTACGTATTAAATAGTTATGCTACCCCCTACAGCCATTACGGTTTTATAGGTACCCCTTTTCGTCAGCCTATTATGACTCTCCTCTTCGTTTCATTGTTTTTCCCTCCCTTATCAGCATTACCCTGGGCTGTCTTACTCTTTAGCCGGTTGCACTACATACAGGCTAGGACTACCAGGGAAATCATGAAAAACCTCAGTCATTTAGCCAGCCGATATTGCAGGGGTCGATTGTACCCATCGGTCACACTGACTAGATGGCTACAGTAGGTCTCCATAATCGTGCTTAGCGCCAGCAGTTCCACGCGGAGAAGTAGGGCTAAGCGGACACCCATCCAAGTACTACCCAGACTGAACGAACTTAGCTTGGACGATCGCCGGAGCCGCATACGCTACCCGTATGGCCCGTATGTTTTGTGGGAAAATTTATTTAAAAAATCCCAGAATTTTGCACGCGACGTATACGCAGACATTTCCTGAAGACATCATATCTCGACGTTTCATGACATTCTAAGTCATTTCCAAAGAAAATTAGAGGTTTTGGGCAGCAATTTGTTTTGTCAAGTATATGCTAGACTTAGGGATGTTTCAAGTTTATCTTAGCTCAACATAAAAAATACTTATATATAAAATGATTAAAACAACAATAATCCATTTTATACATAAATTAGTATTTTTATACATTTAGTATTTTCATATATTCAGAATGTAACAGGATTTAGTAGATTTTATTATTGCGGAGACAGCCAAGGTAATTAATTGTAATTTATTAATTTATCAATTGTTCTTATTAGTTTTATATTTAAATAACTTAAAATGGAATCATATGGTGCTCACATGAAATAAATGATTAATCATACTATCCCGCACATTTAATAAATAAAAAACTCAAAAGCAGAGCAATTTTATACTTTCTTTTTTTTTCATATATATTGAAATTAATTCAATGAAATCGATAATTTAAGCTGACCATTAATGGAAAAGTACAGAAATTTAATTATGGTTCCGCTCAACGTTACAATCTATTAATATGGAGAAGTTTTGTACAACGAAGGAATGAAGAAGGCACTCAACGCAATTATTAAATGGTTTCGAACTAGTATATAAACCGACTTCTGGTTATTGGTTATTGATTAAAAAACACGTATTATTATGAAACAGCCTACAGGTTATATTAGGAAATTTAGTGATTTATAAAGTTATCGAATTAATGATAGTTTTCTACAATCGGAATGTACTGAAGATCAATCAACAACACATTCCATCGCTGACTAACCCTGGACTGCAATGAGGATGTGTACACTCTAGTAGAGTAATATGATTATTGCTTCATGTTCATCACTATATATATTTTTACTTCCAAATTCTAAGAAAGATTGAATATCGGTATTATTTGTAACACAGAATGAACTATTACTCGAAATAACCACATTATTATCACCGAGAACGAGACCCTGGAATATAATAGGGAAATGAAACGAGCTCGCTGAAAGCGTGCGAAGTTTGGTTGAAAATCTGTGTCATGTCTCGCTGGACGATAATAATCTCCGCCCGTATATAACCAGCGTTGTCCCCACCCATTTTGAAAATTTTTTTGGTTCTACCATAAAAAAATACCTTTTGTTGTAGTTGACTTATCTTAGGGTTGTGCACGAGACCGTGACTAGTTAGTTGTGTTATTTGGATTTTTGTCATCTTGGGCTGATAAACGCTGAAGAAATAATGTTGTCTCTTGAAAAACCATATCTGCTCTTCTTGTGAAAGCAGAACAATATAACAAAGAGACGAGACTAAAACGAGACGAGACCGAGATGAGACCGATACAAGACTGAGATGAGACATACATTTTTGATAGCGAAACAAGACCGAGAGCGAGACCGAGACCAACATGTTACAAAATGAAACGAGACGATACCGTGTCGACCAATACCGTGGAGGTACCAGTATACGACAGTGTACTAGTATCCGACACTCGAGCATACTTTCCCTGATATTTCCCTTTTTTTTTTCATTTTTCAACTAAAAAAGCACCCTCTTTTATTACTCAATAGGAAGAGAAACGTTTTTTCTATGGTTTAGACAGGGAGTTTTCGCTTCTACGTGTAGAATAACTTTAAAAATAATTTTTTTTGTCCGTCTGCCTCTATGTGAGACCTGCCGTGGTGTTTTCTTAGCTAAACAGGTTAGAGTCCCTGCTTCGTGTGTGATGACAAAAAAGCAAAATGTGAGTAAATATTTCAATTGAATATTTTCGGATACTAGTAGGGTGATGTAAGGGATGCGTAGACAAAGTTAAATTTCTTTAAAACATTCCCAACAAATAAAAATGACGATGTCAGGTATTGGGACACTGGTAAAGCAGTCTGTCCCAGTATCCGAGACGTGTTTTTCCATGATCTAACCTCAATTATATTTTTCCATTGTATCTCGCTTCCTAACGATTATTTGAATGCAAAAATGAAACGAACATCACAATCATCAGTAATTAATTAACCACTCAATTATATATTATAGGAATAAAACAAAAATATCAGGAAAAAAATTCATGGAAGAGGATTTGCAAAAGGCATTGACAGCAAAAGCCCTCCCAAAGAACGTCTATCAAAGAGAGATAAGTGATATGAAAGAAATCGCAAATATTTTAGCTGTTTCAAATTTGAAAAGAATATCAAAGTTATTCTATGTGTTGTTTTGTGATAATTTATCCAATAAATGATCACAATCATCATATCCTGTTAATTATTTGGCAATATGAACCCAACGTACAGTGTCGGCTACTGCGACCTCAGTAGTGACGGATACTGGGACTATGCGATATTTGGGTGTCGGATAGTGGGTCACGCGGCTCCCTGACTTATTTACGTTCATATTTATTCACTGGTGCATTCTTTATACGTTTTTTGCTTCCGAATGGAAGCTTTGTAATCGCAATTTTTTTCGATTCTCTAATTTTGCTTGGATATAACTCAGGGTGATCTGAAACGTCGACATTTGATATTTTTAGCAAATGTATGTATGTATGTGTGTGCGTGTGTGTGTGTGCATGCGCCTTTGTCCAGAAAGTCATCAATAACTCTGAAACTGTCTTTACGAAAAATCTGAAATTTTGGTTCATAATAGGTCCTAATGGGAGACAGACATGTGCAAAATTTCAGCCTGATCGACTAAGTGGTTCCTGAGATATAGCATTTTCTCAAAAATGGTTTTTCACGAATATCTCATCAACGGCTTTATCAATTAAAATTTTTTTTATCCGAAAATCTTTGTTTTGATAATACCTATCTTTTTGTATCAAAACCTAATGAATCCACTACAGAGAATGGTTTTTTTTTCTATTTTTTCACTTTTTTCAAAAAATCGCTTGTATCCACGATAACTCAAAAAATAATTGAGATAAAAACTTCAAACTTTGTATGATTATAGCGCCGTTGGTAACGAAGGCTGGTATTGTCGGTGGGCGAAATCGGCCCAGTAGTTCATGAGATATTTAACTTTATAATCGAAAATTCTTCCTTTAATATCTCAAAAACTACTGGACCAAATGCATTCTGCTTGCTCTCAAAATTTTCGTCTGAGTGGTGGCTATCGATGAAAATCAAAATATAGGTACCATTCAATTGAAAGTTTTCGAGATATTTCAATTTTTCTATTTTTTTGAGATCAGATTCCTATTTTCGACTGTGAAGTGGTTTAGACTTCTATTAACGCTGTCAAATTCATCACTCATATCAGGCTGGTGTCTGGTTATTGAATTATATGGTCCTGATCATGAATGTAACGCGTGGTCGAGACAGGCCCTGAACCGGGCACCCATGTCCGGATCTTATACGGAGATCCTAGCCCCAACCTGATCTGGGGAACTACATCAGGTCCATGTCGAGTTAACTTATACGGTCCTAATTGAGTCATTCCAAATTGTGGCATTCCAAATTTCCAAATTTGAGTCAACTCTGGGTTCGATCCATCACAGAAGTGGAATTGGATTTTGGAATGGAATAACTACAGATCCATTCGGAAGCATACTACCAATGGAATTGGTAGAAATTAAAAACGAGAGAAAGTAGTATCACAAAAAGCGACAGTAAAAAAGCTTCGGTAGAATAGGCTTCTACCTCTGCTTGTTTTTTCATTTTCTTGTTCCTGAAATGTTCAGAATCACTTTCTGTCCATTTCATATAATGTTTTCGCCTTGGATAACGAAATACATACGTTTTACCGTGGGATACTTCTTAGACTGTCGGATACCGGTACCTCCACGGTAGTGAGACCATACCGAGACGATATTGAAATTTTCAATTTTTTCCGAGACCGAACCGAAATTTCTCAATATCTCGTCTCCTCTCGTCTCGCGCGCAGCCCTAGCTCATCTTCTGAACTTCACAATTATGAAATATCTCATTTTTGTAAGTTAGGTTAAACGCAGAAGAACGTTGACACCTCTGATTTTACGTAGTGGTCTCCTTCAAATGAGGCGACTTGGATAGGTACATATGGGCACGTCCACGTGAAGAGCCCACTTTGGGGACGTGAAAGTTGAGCATCGGCGACGTTTTGCATTCTCCGATTATGTGGATAACGTTCCGTACAAAATGATCTCGATAGTGTGGAAAATGACACCGCTATTGAAGTTTCAAGAAATTATTTAACATTGGTTTAAATGGGAGTTACGGTGACAAAAACGTTACTATGTCGTAAACTAGATGCGATAAAGTGGGTCCTTTCCATATATATATATATGTATTATCATCTTCCAACGAGGCACTTCAGTTAATGGCAATCATACATCGCCCGCCTTCGGTGGGCCCGTTCGATTCTTCAAATTTTCTTCTTTCATTGGTTTCATTGGCTCAGGAAATTACCGATCGTAATACAATCTCAGTTGAGGAATAAATAAATTATTATAGCATAACACATTTCTTACTCAATATAAACAGATAAAAGCATAAAATAAGCTGAGGAAGTTCAATTATCAGTTGACGAGTATATGTCGCACAGTCGGTACAAATACCAATCAGCATATAGGTGGAATCAATTCGAACTCAATTGTGTGATGTTAATGCTGTCAATTCTATAGATGTCATATTTCCATGAATTAGCTTTATCTTAACCGCCTTTAATCATCAAGTTGTTTTCGTTGATGATCTTGCAAAGAATATACCCTGAAGGCTAATAAATTCCGACCAATAGAATTGTGACTTTTCCGTATCTCTACCATATGCATATGTGTGCAAGCCAAACAGTTCAAGTTTTTGTTACGTAAAGTTGATTTCATTTATATGGCGATGAATCTCGGAATCATAGGCAGTTGTGTCTTATCTCTCAAGCAGGTGATATGAGAGCATCTCTTCTCCTCGTGCAAATTCTGTACGTCTGCAGGTAGGAGGTCGAAATTTAATGCACATGGAGAAAAAAGTTGGAAAAAATTTACCGAACAAGTCAAGTAATCGTGGAGTGAGTTCGATTTTGAGCCCCTAAGGTGCCGAAGCTGTAAATTTACGCTGCATTCCATCACAAATATTACATACAAAAATAGGTATTTTTTCATTGAATTACATTTTGGTCCACGATTACATTTCGTACGGTGAAATTTGGCACGATTTTCTAGGTAATTTTTATACAACTTTTGTCTCAGTGCACGGGTTAACAAAATGTTTGGGCTGGCTATGAATTAAAAAAATTTCTGAATTGTGAACCGAGTGATTGTCCCAGGTAGGAAATACCAGTGTTGTAAAAACGGGTCAAACGTGACATAAGTCTGGGCTTGCCGAGCCTTGGCGCCCAAGTTTGGTCCAAGGTTCGACCATCTTTGGTGACCAGGGCTTGAGCGTCGGGAGAAGGGACGAGTAACCGAGCCTTGGTTGATAGATCTGGACCAACCTTAGGTTGAATATCAGTATGCCGGAGTTCGATAACCAAGCCCAAGCCAGCGGTGGTCTGGAGGTTGGTCATTGGGCTCCAGAAATTGGTGTAATTGTGAGGATTGAGTCGTAAGAGTGAGATGATGCAAGTAAAATCATAGGGGTGAAATTATAAGGATGAGAACTGAACAATAATTTTGCCAGAGTTAAATCGTCATAATAGAAAGGGGCGAGAAAATCATACGGGTAACATCGTGAGAGTCGAATGGTGGGCATAGATTCTTAGCGGTGAATATTCAAAGGCTTTTCAAAGGCTAGGTGGTTTATTAAGGATAAAATGGCCAAGGTGGCATTGTAGGCTTTGAAATCAGATATTATTCGGTAATTATCACGAAAAAATGAACAATCATCATTAACAATCAATCATCATTGTTATAATTATCATTAGGATTATTCATTATTGAATTAATTTACCGATTAAGCTATAGTTGAATCCCTTAATATCTCTATGAACTGAGTAACAAAACGTTCATGTCGAAAAAAACCAAGGTGGAATTAATAGGGACGATTTGAAGTAGAGATTTTACGAATTGCGCGGTAGGCTAGTGGTTAGAGCGTCGGATTAGTAATTGCTAGGTCGTGGGTTCAAGCCCAAGTCAGGATAATATTTGAAGGTAACAAAATCGGTCTTTCAGCGATGATTGCATCATGTTTTGATAGGTAGGGCACAATCAATCATAAAAATCATCCTAAGAAGTGTTAATTATTTTGCTTTTGTTATTATTAATAATTATTGTGAATAGTTTAGTATCCAGCCCCGTGTCAGTGGCATGCCAGTAGTGATTTTATTTTCCTCCTTGAAGCTGTCACGAATGCTCAGAAGTAATATTGAATAACTTGTATTTCAATCACTCATATCATATTCATATAATTAAGTAATGTTTAATCGAGCCTGGCCAAAAATTTACAACTAACGGTGGGCCGAGATCCGCGCGCAAACCTGGTCCCACGTTATCATTCCAGATTTCAACCAAGTCCGGCGCGGTCCTTGCCGACGGGATTGGACCGAGCCCGACTCGTTGGTTTTTTCCTACCTGGGGTATCAAATGAAAATCACTTTGCGCCACTATCGACGATGCATTTTTGGAATTTAGATATGTCTCGGCACAAGATGAGGATTATCTAGAACTTCCAGAAGGATTTTCTATTGGTGCAGCAACCGCTGCTTTCCAGATTGAAGGTGCATGGAACACTGGCGGCAAATCGGAAAATGTATGGGATTATCGAATACATAATAATATATCATTGAGTGTGGATAATGGAACCGGCGATGTATCGTGTGACTCTTATCACAAGTATAAGGAAGATGTTCAATTGGTCAAAAATATTGGGGTGAGTATTCCCATAGTACCGTAGGAAAATATAAGAATGACTGTAAGTCTGAAAATTAATTGTCTTCATCTGCATAGTAGTAGATTGAGTTGGAAGTTAAAAGGTATTTTAAGAGGCAATCTGTTTTGCCAATGTTCTCCGCCGGTCGGAAATCTTTCAGAAAATTCGAAGAATCTGTCCCAGATAGATATCAGGTATTTGTTCCGGTGTAACTTGTCTGAGACGGATGCTTGTGATATTGCGAAGACCCCCGCGAAGACCGTCACAGCCAGAGAAGTATGTTCATGAATCAAACATTCGTCCGAAGTAGATCCTTGGGTTTATTTTGGAACCAAATCTATCCGGACAGATTTTACATTTCAGGATGAACTTAGAAAAAACAGCATTTTTTTAAAGTAAGTGAAAATTCAATTGCGACTCATAATTTTATGAACTATCAATGAATAGTGATGTAGTCTCATGTTTTTTTCCGTCAACTGAAACGTTTTCCGAGCGAAAATTTTTCTCTGTTCGCCAGAATTCAAATTAGTTTTAGATTCAATGCTGATCAGAATTTCTTGATTGCTTTGAAACAGCATCTGATATGATTTTAACTGATCAGTGAGATCTAATATGGTGAAGGGAAGTTCGATCCTATTCAGATTAGTCAAATCCGGACTGGGTCCGCATCAACGCGGGTAATGATCAAAAAGATCGGATCCTACCATTTCGATCATGCATGGATCTAAACAAGCGTAACATTTCTAATCCAAAACTCATTATCAAAGTCAGTTTTCACGTATCAGTCTCTTATTCTAGCCTGATTGGAATTTCTATTTGGGGTCTCGAGTAGAAATTTATCTCAGTTTCCCTGAGTCTCGTTCAGATCCGATTGCAATCAGGATTTCTTGATTAGAGTTTCAGATCAGGATCTGATAAGATTCTGCGTAAAGTGTTTGGATTCAATTTTATAAATCAATAAAAGCGCGACTGGATCCGCATCAGATCTGGTGCTGATGAGAAAGATCAGATCCTAGCATTTTGATCAGGAATTCTGTTCCAAAATTGATCAAAATCAGTTTCTGCGTATCAGTCTCGTATTCTAGTCTGATGTGAGTGTTCACTCGGGTTGTTAACTGTACTGAGAAAAATCCGACGTTGGTTCAAGGATGCGATGCTTAATTCAAGGCATTGCTCCCACAAATGGGTTCAGAGGCGTGCGACTTTGATTTCAAAGAATTCTGAAAAAAATGATTCTTGAATTAAAGTCAAGAAAATTTGCACTTCTAAGACCTACGAGTCTTGGATTCTTTCCCTGAAAAATTACAAGAAGATAAAAAAAACAACTGAGCCTAGGATTGAATGGAGTTGAGGGTCGAAGGTTCGGAGACCTCTGCCAGGAAATTTCTAGTAATACTAAGAGCTATATTACTAGCCACAAACATGGGAGAATTGTTTTTTCGTTTGATGTTGAAATTCTGTCGTTGAATGATTCCATTGGATAAATTATAATGAACAGGTTTGATTTACCACGTCGTTCAAAGGATTGTTATGGTGATTCTTCAGGAAGTTTCAGTGATTCTGGACGTCTCAAAGGAGTCGAATACCCAATTGAGTCATTTCGGAAATCCTCAATATGCATTTACAGATCTAAAGTGCAGAGTGGTGGAACTTGTACATTATAATTTATCTAATGGAATCAGTTCACCACAGACGTAAAATATCTATCCCTCAACATCAAACGAAAAAAACAATTCTCCTGTACTCATAGCCGGTCGTACAGCTAAGAGCACAGGGTTTCACCAGAGAATCCCTGCAGGTGGTCTCCGAACCTTCTGCTCTCGTGCCCAATCAATCCTAGGCTACGATTTTTTTTTTTCAATTTCTCATAACTCCTATTTGTTTCATTTTTATCCATTTCGGGGAATATTCCACTGGAATTCTAAAGAATTTTTTTCTAATTCCTTCTGTGGGAACTTCATTTATATGGGATGCTTGCGATTCATTGACCTCAGGCATTGAAACTGCCTAAGCCTTCAATTTGGATGGATAGAAATCAAAGACGTGCGGAATTTCGAATCAAAGATTGCTGCTCTTAAATGATTTCCGTCAACGTTCCAACAAATTCTGGTGCCATTGAATCAAGGACGCGCCTTTTTGATGGCATGAAATACGACTAAAAAGACGATAAACTGACGGTGACATCGTTGATTGAGGGCGTGACTTTAAAACAAGTCGCCGCTTTTGAATTTTTTTCAATGTCAAGCGCACTTTCGAAATCGAGAATGGATTTTTCTCAGCTTTTTAAGGAATATGGATATTCCATGCCAACTCGAGCAACCCGTGACTGCGACTGCTTAGATTCTGTTCGCAAATTCTATATGGTTTCTCGACCTCAAAAGGACACCCAATTTTTTTTCATTTTTCCCATCAGCGGTCAACTTTATATTCAACCTGAAAGCTAAAAAAGCGCCGGGCGTTCAAAATCTGGAAAAATTCACAACAGAAAAAAAACGATGACAATTTTTTAAAGTCAATTTCATGATGGATAATTCGATCGGTAGCTCATTCGCTAGTAGCACTCGAATGGTCACTAAATTTTTTTTTTTTAATTCGTATTATATTATTTTCGAATTGCTGCATCCTAATCCGATTATAGTTTCCGTCAATTATGATTATATAACTGTTCAAATCAATTTTCTGTCAAAAGAGCTGGCGATCTGGAAAAAAGTTGCCTACAAAAAATATTCCATGAAAGAAATTGCAAAATTTTTGTATTTTTACGTTTTCTCGTATATCCATTATTTACCGAGATGTTTGAATATTCATGAGGAACAAAGATGGAGCGTTTATTGCCACGACGTAATTGAATCTATGTGAGCTTTTTCTATAACGATTTTATCCAAATATAATAAAATCAGTTTTAGTTCAAAGCAGATATGTAATTTCACCAAAGAACACTCAACACCTTAATAAAATTTCCCTGTTAGTATCCAATCAATCTGAGCGTAACAAACAAGGTTTATGCGGCACGGTATGGTAGGCTGGGTTTCAGCTAGGCATGGCCACTCGTAGCACAACGTAACGTTGAGTGATGGGCAATCTCGGAGAACGGTCAAGTAAAGGAGGGTCAAACGGAGTTGGGTTAAATTAAGACGGGTCAAACGGAGATGGATCAAACCGAGATAGATCAAACGGAAGAGGAATGTAACCAGAATGGAAACGCATCCGTGTAACCAATCAGATTGGATGACTTTCTTGTCAATTTTATTTGCACCATTTTGATTTGCACCATTTATACGGATGCATTCCCGTTCGAGTTACATTCTTCTTTCGTTTGACCCTTCTCCATTTGACCCATCTCTGTTTGACCGATCACCGTCTGATCCATCACCGTTTGACCGTTCTGCGTTCGATCCATCTCCGGTTGACCCTTCTTTCAGGGATCGATAAATACGAGGGTTGGAACGCAAGTGCAGCACCAGAACCCCAGCAGCGCGACGCTGAGCTTGAGGCTGAATTACCTGGTCTGAAATCGACCCCGTTGAGATGCCGGGAATGAGGTTTCGCTCATAACGATCTGGCTGGGTCCCAATCAGAGCCCAGGTTAAATTTTTACTATGGCAAGCCTGATATTGCTGAAACCATCATTGAAAGTCAGAAGATGACATGAAATTGCTAGAGCAAGACATGACTAAAGCTACCAAGACATGGATGAAGAATTGGAGATGTTCGTTTACTTTCACACTCTGTTCAGATATGTGCCTGTTGCATAATATACAATCAAGAGTTGAGCATGTATAACCGGGTACATATAGGCAAACTAACGCTATCTATTCGGGGTTTGATACCAAATTGGCGTGAGAAATCCTCCTATGTACAAAACATATGCAAAAAAATAACGTGCATATAGAGATCTTGAGATACGCAACATCTACAGAAATCCTCCACCCACATCATTCCGCATAAATATTCAAATATCTCCGTAAATAATGGAGCCTTTTTTCCATATCTTTAGTCGTTTTGGTGAAAAATCAATTTAAACAGTTATAAACTCATAATTGACTTAAACTATCATTGGATCCGGATGCAGGGACCCAAAAAACATGTCTACATCTTAACAACAGGCAACCGTATCAACATAGGGAACCGATAGCACTCACGCTTGTCTGTTATTAAGGTGTTGATATAATTCCAATGAATAAAAAACATTGAGAACATGCGAGTGCTACTAGCAAATAAGCTACCTATTGAATTCTTCATCTTGGATTTTTTTTACGGTCTTCGAGTCACTATTTTGTAAATTTTTTCATATTTTTAGCACGAGGCTTTTCAAGTTTTCAGGTTGAATAAAAAATTAAGCACCGGTAGGAAAAATCTAACAAAAATTGAGAGTGTCTTTTTAAGGTAGATAAACCATATAAGAAATTGCATACCGAATGTGAGGGGTCGAAATCACGGTCTACTCGAATTGGCATGGAATACCCCATATTCATTTAGTCATATTCAAGTCTATCATTCGCTAATAGTTAACCAAGTTTTTTAACAATAAATGAATTGTTCCAGCAGTGCATGCTCATTGTATTTGTTCACTTCACAGTTGAATCATTATCGATTCTCCATAAGTTGGTCACGAGTGTTACCAACTGGTTCATCAGATGAAATCAACAAAGACGGAATTCAGTATTATAAAAATCTTCTTGATGAATGCTGGAGCAATGGAGTCACACCTTTCGTGACACTCCATCATTTTGATGATGTACAATCACTCATTGAGAAAACAGGAGGATGGTCTAATGAATCGATGGTTGAATATTTTGCCGATTACGCGAGAGTTATATTCAAAGAGCTTGGATCTAGAGTGAAATTCTGGAGTACAATCAATGAATCTGATGTTTTCTGCAAAGTGTGTGCTTATCTAAATGAGAGTGTCATCAATACAGGTAAATACAGTTACCCAAAAAATATAGGGATACATAGTTGTACATCCAAAAAAATACTAAAATGAAGTCAAGAATTCATGGTTAACAGAATTGAATTAGAAGGATGATTTAGGAAGTTTTTTTTTGTGTATGCGCAGATTATAATTCTTTGCGGAAAAAAATAAGTTCGAATCAATCAAATATTAGTCAAATTGTTGGAGAACGGATTTCCATGTTGAAATGAATATTGATTGATAGTTTTTCCGGAAATACTGAATTTGAACGACCACGTTACATATAAATTATAAATATTTATAATATTGGGTCTTTGTGGGGTTGGGTGCGCCCCCGTTGCGAATCCTGGGTAATGCTAAATTTACTGGTAGAACTTGATATTCATACCATATCATGCACTTTTGAATTTAATTAAAAATACTTCAATAATTTTATTTTTTTCTATTACAACCGCTTTTGAAGGGATGACGGGTAGTGCTGTTGAGATCACTCGCACATCGATGTCAACAACCATAATATAATGTGAGATGTCCCAAAGAGGTTTAAATTCAATAATAGCAGCTCAGTAAAATTATTGAAATTGAATTAATCATGAAAATTAATTTGCGATGTGGTTACGTAATTACCGTTAATATTACCGTTTTTCTCTTGCCAAACTCTAGTTCAGTATTCTCAGTATCGATGAATTACCAAAAAATTCTACAATGATAGTGTTCCCTGATGGTTTTCTTGGGAAATTCGGTGAATCGAAAATATCGCTGTTTCAAATTATTAGGTATATTTTCTTCCGCGTTGAACCAATTTGTTCTCAATCAAACTCAATGTTGATCTCTTTTAATATATTCACAAATACAGCCTACAGGAATCGTTATCTTTGCGCACATAATGTGCTGAAAGCTCATGCCCGCGCTTATCATATATATGATGAAGAATTTCGGACTATTCAAAAAGGCAAAATTGGATTAGTCACTAATAGTGGATATTATTTCCCAAAATCGGAGAGGGACACAGAAAGTGTCGACCTTGCATTTGACTTTGAAGCAGGATGGATATTGAATCCTATATTCTCTAAGAATGGAGATTATCCAGAGGTGATGAAGACGAGAATCGCAGAGAATAGTAAAGCGGAAGGATTGACGCATTCCCGGTTACCAGAATTCTCCCGTGAATGGATTGATTATATAAAGTAAATTAAGAAAATCAACACGATCTTTGTATGTAAAACTATTGAAATTGATCTTGAAAATACATAAAGTGTCATTTCAGAGGAACTTATGACTACTTGGGTATCAACCATTACATCCCGGCCATGGTTGAACCAGCGAATAAGACTGCTGAGGGAAGATGGTATAATGATGTAGGTGTCATCTACACGAATCATTCTGAATGGAAACTGACAGCAATGGGATGGGGAGTAAGCACACAGACAAATCTATTGTCAACGATAGCATGTCTACATATTAATACCAAAATTTCTCTGGTTGCAAAATCTCATCCATTTTTCCTTACGGCTGCAAAAAGTTCAATCTTTAAATAACAATAAGTTCATTTATAAGGACAAAATCGATCTAATTTCTCTCCCCCCACGCATAGGTGGTTCCCAAAGCTATCGGACGGCTCTTGCGGAAGATAACGAACACTTTCAATAAACCTACAATCTATATTATGGAAAATGGTGTAAGTTTTCGGTCAGGTGTCATAGATATTGACAGAGTTGAATATTTGTACTCATACTTGAAGGAAGTATTATTAGCCATTCGTGACGGATGTGATGTCAGAGTGTATACTGTTTGGAGTCTGCTAGATAATTTCCAGTGGTTTGATGGATATACGTGAGTTGAGCTAAATCTGTTGCAGAACATATTTGATATCCATTCATATTTGTATATTTCCCCTATTTCCAGGCAAACTTTTGGACTTATTTCCGTGGATTTTAAAGATCCTAACCGAACGAGAACTCCTAAACTTTCTAGTTATTGGTTGAGGACTATCATACAGAAGAAGAAATTGATTCCATTCAACAAAACCATGTTAAATATGTTGAAATTAGAGTGAGTATTCTACTTGGTTTGCTTGGTTCTCTTCATCTCGGATGTCTGCGTCTTTTCTCAGTATTCAATGCTATCTGGATCGTGTATCGAGATATGCGGCAGCGTATCGGACCAGGAAAATTGTTGACTCCGACTATCCAACACCTCAGGCCGAGCGCTGCCGGATATCTATACACGAAGAAACTAGTCCCTCCACTCACTCCAGATCACGCCTATTATGGTGTGTGCATATGACTCCGCCCTTTCCCAACAGATGTCGTTTTTAGTATTGCTTACGTGCACTAATAAATGGCAACACTTGTATTCGATAGTACTTTACGTCACATTTGGTTGAAGTGTAAGCTACAAGAGTTTTTACCTCCGGGACAATGTCGGTTTTCGTTCCAAGTAAACATCATTTGCGGGAAGTATTATTACAGTATTATATTGCAAAGANATGTCAGCTGTCAAACGCACTACGTGACATTTGGTTGAAATGTAAGCAACAAGTGTTTTTACCTCCGTGACAATGTCGGCTTTCGTTCCAAGTAAACGTCATTTGCGGGAAGTGTTACTACACTATTATATTACAAAGAAAAGTATAGCGAAAACTCATCGTTTACTTGTGGAGATTTACGGTGAGCATGCTCCATCTAATACAACTTGCAAGGAATGGTTTCGACGATTTCAAAATAATGATTTTGGCACTGAGGATAGAGAACATGGAAAACCACAAAAAAAATTTGGAGATGCTGAATTGGAGGCATTATTGGCAGAGGATTCTTGCCAAACTCAATCAAAATTGGCTGCAGCATTAAATGTTGAAAGATCAACTGTTGCAAAGCGTTCAAAAGCAATGGGAATGGTTCAAAAAGTTGGTAACTGGGTTCCATATGAATTGAAAGAAACAGACATGGAACGTCGAAAAACAATTTGTGAAATGCTACTTCAAAGACAGCAAAGAAAAGGATTTTTGCATCAAAGAGTCACAGGAAATGAAAAATGGATATATTATGAGAATTCTAAACGCCAAAAAGCTTATGTGAAGCCAGGTGAACCCGGCCCATCCCAGCCAAAAAGAAATATTCACAGTGCCAAGGTTATGCTCTGCATTTGGTGGGATCACAGAGGTGTTGTATATTATGAGTTACTCGAACCCTCTCAAAGCCATAGAAGAAAAACGACCAGAATGGATGAATAGGCACAGTAAATTAATTATTCAACATGACAATGCCAAACCGCATACCGCCCAGGTTATGAAAAGATATTTAGATGCACAGGATTGGGAAGTGCTACTCCACCCGCCACATTCGCCAGACATAGCTCCTTCGGATTACCACTTATTCCGAACACTGCAGTCAGATCTTACGGGAGAACGGTTCACTTCATACGAAGGTATCAAAATTTGGCTTGATAATTGGATCAGCTCAAATGACCAGGATTTCTTCAGGCAAGAAATACGTTAATTACCTGAAAGATGGGCGACGGTTGTAGCTGCAGAGCATACTTTCAATAAACTTTTCTTCAATTTTTTAATCAAGCAAATGTGTTTTATTTGAACAAAAAAAAGCGGAGTCATATTCACACACCAAAATAAAAACGAGGCAAGTTACATGGAAAATACACTTAGTTACATCATATAAATCGCTCACACGCTTTTTATTGATGTGCACACTGTTTTGTTCAAGTCAATATTTAAAAAGTTACGCGCATAGCAACGAGTTCCTATCCTCATTTTTGCATTTCACATTATCTCAGTCCTAAGTGTGAGTTTTGGATTTCGACGTTGGTAGCAGTATAAACCAGCCTGATGCGCAAAGAAGAGAGAGAGAATCAGTATGTTATTCTTGATCTCTTCTCCTTGTACTCTACCCATTTTGTTATTCGACTCATTTGTTTATTGTAAACGCAAAATCATCATGATAAGTGAGGTGATATACAAGGGTATTTTGCTCTATGCAAGAAAATTCGACCCTGTTTTCACAGAATTACTGTTATTAATTAAATTCATGAATTACATGTGGGCAAGTATATTTTCGGGGTTTGTTTACGTGTGAAATTTTAATAAGTTCGACTTCCATCAGAAATTTACATATTGATTTTAGTGTATAAAAATGATAAATTTAGGCGAAATTTTGCAATTGGAGTCAATGCATGAATAGATTATCAGAATCTATGTAACTAAAATTTACCAAAAGTACAAACATGAAAAATAGCATGACAGAAATAGTTTGCTTTCTGTGAAAAAAATACGTCAAATTTGATTTCAACAAACTAAATTCGATAAACACAAAATTGATTATTTCCTGGGTTTGCAAAAATTAATGAAATCTTCCTAAATAACACTGTGCCAAGGACAATTTTTCTTTGGTTTTTCCTGGCAATAAGAAAGACAATTTTCTAAAAAATTACAATTTCCATAAAAAACGTGAAAAAAATACAGAAATTAATGAGTGGCTGTAGTGGTCACACGGGGAGTGTGTGGCTCCGGCGGTCATCCAAGTTAAGCAGCGTTCAGTCTGCCCAGTCCTTGGATGGGTGTCCGCTTAGGCACACCTAACCATGTGGGACTACAGTCGCTAAGCACGAATGTAGAGAATCACTGTGTCCATTGATCACACTGACTCAATGGACACAGTGGAATCCCTGCATTATCGGCCGGCTGTACGACTGGAGTTTTCCATGGTTTCCCTTGCAGTCCTAGCCCGAATGGGGTACAGTTAAGAGTAAGACGGAACATGGTAACGCAGAAAAAATCAGACGAGAGAAGTGGGAAAGGCAAGGCAGACGAATGGGGGGGAGCCTATAAAACCGTAATGGTAGTAGGAAAGAAATATAGATAAAAAATGAAAAAAAAAAATACAGAAATCAATGAAAATAAGCCAACTCAGAGTTCAATAAACAATCAGTAAAGATGGAACGAACGTCCTTGGCTCGGATTTTTGGCAATCACTCCCTAATATTAATTTAATGTTCCATGTTCTGACCTGCGACAAGGACGTTGGTTCTATCTTTACTGATTTTTTATTGAGCCCTAAGATTGGTTTCTGTATTTTTGCAAGTTTTTTATGAACTAAAGCATAAATTAATGATCATTAAAATGGAAGAATTGAATAATTCAGAAACCTGATTATTGTTTCTACTTGTTTTCCCGGTGGGGGAGTGGGAAGAGCCGAATCGCACGGTATACGGGAACCGCCAGAAAAAGTCAGGTAAGAGGGTGAAATTATTGAAAAAAGATAAAACAAGTAAAATAATTGATAATTAAAAATCTCTAACGAAAAAATTGTAAATTGACTAACTTGAAAAGGGAGAAATAAAAACGGACTAAATTTCGCAGAGCTTAATTGAAAGATAAAAATAATGAACCCTAAAGTCATAATACAATTCTTATTCAACATGGAAGATTTAGACAAATGAAGGAAAGCCGCAGAGTAACCGGAGTGAACTCAATTGCCAATTCACAAGTATCGCATCATAGTCAGTTCAAATAGCATGCATCACATACACATGGGCGGAATCAACACGAACTCAATTGTTCGATGTTAACGCCGTTTACTAAATGCATATCGCCAGATATTCTTGAATTAGGTTTATCTTCACCGCCTTTAACCACTGAATTGCTTTCAATAATAATCTTGTGTCCAATATACATATATTTTGAAGGGTAATGAATTCTGTGAAAATGCCAATAAATGAAAATGAATGTAAATTTTTCATATATGTATCAAATATGGATGTGTCTGACCTAATCAATTCGAGCCTGTTACGTAAAATAGATTCCGCATTCATAGGTCCGTGAATCTTACAGACGTGTGCTGTTGTTTATTATTTGTGGACGTCCGCATGAAAAGGGACCACTTTGTCTATATGGAGTTTTTTTTATCGTTATTTTACATCACTTCGACCCGGTTAGGGCATGCTGCGATGATGATCAAGACTTTAGGAGGTTAGTCTGGCATAATGGGTTAATAATTTCGATTTTTGTTTTATGTTTTCGCCTAGCTATATTCTTTAAGAGTATTTCGGTCGAAATTTCACATTGATATCTCAAAAATTATCGATGCTATGGGTATTTCAATACAACGCCTATGAATGGAACGGTCTCTGGGCCGTCCCAGCCCGCGCTGCGCGGTTCTGAGACATCCCCAAGACACAGGTACTTCGTCCTCTAAGGTCACTCACCTGTCGAATTTTACCATCATTTCCTCATTACCTCTATCCCTTTATTATCCTCGAAATTTCACTTTTCAATTATGGCTTTCCTAGGTGTAATTGACGAGAATTTAAATAACAGAATTTTGAGCGGCCGTAGTGTCTAGATTTTAGTGAGGGTTTTTAGTTGTTGATTTTTATTGGCCTTATATACGAAATGATGCTCCGAAATGAATTGCACTTGTAGGTAAAATTGACGGAAATTTTGATGTCAGAATTTTCCGAGCCCCAGTCGTGTCTAGTATTTAGTGGAGAGCAAAACAACTTTTTAAAATGAAACCTGGTATTGGCAAGGGGAGTCGAGTTAGTAATTGGCGGGCATGTAGACCCAAAAAGGGAATCTATCATCCCCCTAAAACTGTTAACACGAGTAGTGAATCAGCTGATAGTAGTACATCAGGTGAAAAGTTGAAAGATAGAGATTATGACTCCATCAAAATGGATCCTGTGCATAACAATAGAATTATCGATTTTTCCTGTTTTCACATTACTTAGCGGAATTCTTGTCTGTGGAACTTGTCGCGGTATTCCGAAATTTGGTGCCGACGATGACCAGGGTTTGGGATTTTAAATAGTGGTGAATTGTCAATGTGGTCAACGAAAAATTGCGTCAGGTCCATTAGTGAAGAAACAATTTGAAATTAATATTAGAATTATTTTTGCGATGCGTTGGATGGAATTAGGCTTAGAAAAGGTGAATATGTTTTGCGGTTTGATGAGTCTTTACCTTGGATTTTGCAAAGTTCGTATTATTAGGTGTGTGACTTAATTTTTACAGATTTTTCAGTTAATTTATTTTCATCACTGAGTCCCGCTAACCTGCACCTATCGGCCTGTTCTGCGGCCGATAAGTGGCGATTAGCAGTCATGGACTTGATAAAGAGGAACGGCTGACTTCATGTCGTGTTTTAGCGCTCCTAGACTCGTTAAATATCCAACCTCAAACCAGCTGTTTCACACTACCCCTGTTCCTCATTCCTCCATCTTGTTCTTTATGCTTTCCACACATTCACCATCGAAAATTTTCTGTTATCCAATTTTCATTAGAATCATCCTTTTAGACAGAGAATTTCCGATTCAATCATTATCATCACTTTTCACGTTTGTTCTGTTTTTTTATTCAGTGAGGAGAAGCGAGGGGGAGGTGGGCTTCATAAAAAATTTGCGAAATTTGTATCCAAGAATGAAGAAATGAAAAATCTATGGACTTTTTTCTATTAAATATTTTTTTAGGAATACGAGATGGTAAAATTGCATGATCTCCGATAGAATTAGCATAACAAATCAATAGAATTTTCACAAAACTCCAATAGAGTTTTTTCAAGGGTTCCAATATGAATTCAGTAGAATTTTTCTATGGAAATACTAGGTTTTTGTAGTATCTTTCTTATACCTAACTTTTATTGAACAGTGGACATACTCGGGATTGGGCAGATAAATAGGGATATATTTGGATAATTAATAATTGCAGGTTTTGCTAACATTAATGTACTATCTATATTGAATATTGTAACATGATAAAAATCATGTACTGTTCCTCGCCTGAACTGACCGCGGATCATGGGGGGGAAATTAGTCGTTTACCCCAGCGAGGAGTCGGATCACCCAGAGCCACAACTGTCACTTTATTTTTATTTTTTTTTATTTGACTATTTTCCTTCTGTCCATCATTCTATCGAACTCGGTCGATCGCGCTCACCGTGGATTACGTGAGCTTCGAGACGAGGGGAGTGGAGCGGAGCCTCGGGGAGAGCTACAAGACGGCGCGATATCTGAGGAGCAGCACACCGACGAGCACGCACACACCGAGTCTGGGAGACTCACACCACGGAGGACGCGAAAGACGATCGTCGCACGCCAGCAGGCATCTCAGGCCTCTACGTGCGAACCCCCACCACCTCACCGATGGATCGGCGGCACAAGGCCGTCCAGTAAAAAACCGATGTTACAGCATTGAGGGAGCATCGGATTATGTTGGCTTCTGCGCCGCTCAACGCGGATCACATCCACCGACCGCGAGGCGCAAGTTCCAGTTTCGGGGCCTGAGGAATTGGGAATTAGGACCATTTTAAAATGCGAAAGTCCAAAATTGTCGAATCACTTGGATTCTTCGCGCTTATCACGTGATCGGGTGGGGGTAGGAGAAATTGAGAGGTTCCTCGGGGCGATGTACGGCCCCGACGAACACTCTTCGCTGGGGTTCAGCCATATTAAGTCGCTCTGCGCAATTAAAGTTTTATTATGCTCTTTGAGCTTCTTTAAATTGTTAAAACAATTATTACTTTGGTGTGCCTGGATTTTCCGGCCTTTTCCTGACGTCGCCGTACTGAGGGTCCAGATGAGTTTACCCTGGAGTTTCTCGCGTATCAAACGGTGAGCGTGATTTAAGTTGTGAGTACTCGCGTAGTTTTTCGATTCATTTCTCCGGTGGCCATTTTGGACACCGTTTGAGTGTTAAAATTCGAGCCTTTTGCCTTCGGGACGCGGCACTCAGTGGCCTGTGGCCTCATTTCTTTATTTCCAGTAGTAAATATTAATTATTTCCTTCATATTGTTGCCGTTGATCGGTTTTGACTTTGGAACTTTGTTCAATTTCTTCATTCGTGTGGCTCTCGCATCGTCGTCGCTTGCGGGTGATCCTCGCGTCTTAGCGTCTCCCACGCGTCTTTAAAGTTATTACTACTTCTTTTCGTTAATTAGTATCACTAGGTTAGTTACATTTTTTTTGGTTTGTATAGCGTCTTTGCTCGCGGGAGTCCTCTCCCGCACGTGTACAGAATCCTACGCTAATTCTCGTATGGACGAGTAAAAGATCACACTTAATTATGATTTGAAAATATAATTTTTTTTTGTGTTTTATAAATAATTGCATTGTTGAGTACGCTCATTGTAGCCTGTTTCCACACGCCTCCGCGGTTATCTGAGCTAGTCGTGGAACGCGGCTCAACGGTGTGACCTTGTCCTTTGGCGGTTAAAAGGACTGGCGCCCTTTTTGGCATTTTGTCTCCTCTCGTTATTCCCATCGTTCTAATTCCGGGTTGAGAGAGTCCAAAAGGTTCGCTGAAAGTTCGTGGAGAACCACGCGTCTGAATCCCGCAGACGCGCTTGGAAAAATACCTCACAATATATATCGTACAGCGCCTCATTTAGCAAATCAGGTTATTGATATGATCAGATAGTAATATAGAAATTACTAATATCACGACACTCCCACTTAATTTCTGTTTTACACGATGACATTAATTTGATTATTCTGTCAACGGGTTTACTCCGATAAGTTCCCCGTTTTACCCCGATAAATTTTTCGAAGATCGTTCTGGGTAGAGGCTTCGTGAATATATCTGCGAGTTGGTCCCCAGTCCAGATGTAGTCCACAGTGAATTGTTTGGCGTTATATTTCTCACAGATGGTTTTGTACTTTACATCCACGTGTTTGCCTGAAGATTGGAAGAGCCCATTTTTTATCCACTGAATGGAGCTCTGGTTGTCGATGTAGAGGTGGGGTACCAGCTGATGTCCTGGCGTCAGTTCGTTGATGAAGGTGGTCGTCCAAGTGCAGACATTCATTCCCAATGAGCAAGATAAAGTTCCGGAAACGTTTTGAGAACGTCTCGAGATGATCTGAAAATGTAAGAAGGACGTTCCCAAAAACGTCCCCGAAACGTATTTTTTGGAAAATACAGGGTTTTTTTACGTTCAGGAAACGTTCGTCCGGAACGTTCGAAACGTTCACAGAACCTACCATGAACGTTGAAGAAATTACGGAATTTTCGGAATGTTTCACTTAGGTCTCGATGACGTTTCAATGATACTTATCAAATGAAGTTTGAACGTTCTCGAGACGTTCGATCTTTTACGTCATTCATGGGACGTCTCACGGATGTGTCGCGAACATTTTCCTGAGACAACATATGTCTCATCTGAACGTTCAGCGAACGTTCAACGTAATCTATATGTAATGTTCACTTGAAACGTTCCTCACACATACTTCAATCGTGTAATGGACGTGCACCGGACCTCCTCCGGTACGTCATTGAAATTGAAATTGTAGGCTGGGCGTTTATTTTATTATTTTAGTTATTCTGTAATCTCCTTCGTAATTCACGAAAATCAAACATACATTTTTATGGTACAATTTCTAAATAGTTTATTAATATAGAAATGCTCTGAAATTGTTGACGTAAATATGAATTTCGTTGATAATCTACTTTTTTATACTATATACATGTGCGTACATTATATATACATATATAAACTATATAAATATCAAGAAACAGGACCATAGTCATCGGGACCTGGTTTTGAAGAGAGAGTGTCGATGGAAAAGCGTACTACTGATTCTTCTTCCACAACTTTTATCGCAGACTATGTGAAACCTTCATCAACTGGTCAGACTATGGACAAAATTGGAACAATAACAACATCGATAAAGAAGGGTAGCAGCGCTCCTCCTGTTGTGACTTCTATCGCACACGATACAACACCTGAATCGAGCAGAAAGACAATTGAAGTATTTCAAAGTACAACACCAAAATTCATATCGTCAAACCATGGGAATGCAGCCAATGATGGAGTTTCGAGAGTGAAAGTGATTGATTGTGAGGGTGTAAATATATTTGCACTCATTGGTTCATGTAGCCATATCACAACACAAATTTTTGTGGCAGGCATAATTTTATTTCCCCTCCTATTGTTTTTTGTGTTGTGTCTCGTCTGTAGTGATAATTTTCTCTCACAGACCCATGATAATATTGAAGTTGCTGACTTTTAGTTGTCCCCATCATATGAGTGCTTATTTATTGTCTATGAAATTCTATGTACTATGTTATCTTTCTTAAAATATATTTTTTTTGTGTATTTTATGAGTGTAGTGTATCATTGTTGGGGAACAAAGAGAAAATGGAGAAAAATAAAGTGCGAATTAGTTTTCACACTATTCGAGAACCGCACGGACACGCTTATACTCCCATGAGTGTTTACAGTGGGACCCCTGCTGATAGCGACCCAATACTCGTTCCCCTCCAGTCGGTGCCAGCTACGTCCAGTGGATGTATTGTATACGTATTGTATACATTTTTAATTATCGTTCTGTCTGTACATGATTATTTGAATGTTTGAAAGCAAAGGACAAAAGGCCTGTCCGCACCGACCTGGTAGTTTTTGTAATTTTATGGAGGTTTGGGTATGCTCTGTTCCTTACGCATTGGCATTTGTTCCAGGTATTTTTCCAATGCAGTTACTCCCTCTCCTCACGGCTCAGTTACCCTATAAATAGGGCAGAGATGGCAAGAAATATTGTCAGTCTTACACGGATTTCTTATCGTAACACTCCTGTTGACAGTTCGACACCAATATTGGTATTATATAATCATTAACAATGGCGTCAACGAAAATGGCAGCTGCATCTCGTTTGGAGTACAATCCCAAAATGTAAGTTATTTCATAGTTACAAATTATTTTGAGGATGAACTATAAAGCCTAGCCATAGTGCAATTTTTTCATGTTTTTTTTTTGTTCACAGATCATTCTCTCTGGTTGAGTGTACGAAGGGTGCAAGGTTGAAGACGATGATTATGCCTCACCGATGGTTGTTTGAGGAAGAGGAACAGTGATTCTGTTATTGGCCTCCTCTAATATACACTGAACGAGAAATTAAAAAAGCCATCCGAGCTGGAGATGAACCGGAAGTGAAAAAATGGAGAGAATATCCAGTCAAAGTGTATTACACTGGTAATGCGGCAGGATGTGAGCTCAAGGAAAAGCAGCTGATTGAACAGGGGAGTGATGTTTTCAATAAGAAGGATGCAGACGATTCGGAAGAAGAGGTGAATGATGAAACTCAACTGAGTGGCGAACGATCACCCGAGAAGACAACCGATCAACCCAGCTACTCTTCGCCTACATCTGAAGGAAGGTCTGAACCTCAGCCTATGACATCATCGAGGATTTTGAAGAAAAACAAAAAGAAAATCAGGAATGGGGGACAGAAGAGAACGGGCAAGCTTCAGCGATGCGGTAATTGCTTAAAAGAAATCAGACGGTTCCAACAACGATGGAAATACCAGGAGAAAGTAAATAGGAAGTTGAATGAGAAAATGCTGAAAATGATGATGGACATCCAAGCCAGGTTCCAAGCGAATGCCACAACTGGCAGTAACGTCGTTGCAACTCTGAAAATCGGTAACGTTGCCACTCCCCTCCAAACGATCGAAGAGCTGGAGCAGGTGGAAGCCATGTTGGACGAAGAGAAGTGTGACACAATCAGAGGATACTTGAAATTTAAAAAGAGGGGATGCTGCCAAACAACTGCAAAGGCCATAATGGAAGCCATGATGTCAAACACGCTGATGGCAAAATTGAATTGGGAAGGAAAGAAACCTGGAAAGATTGGGTTGAAAAAAATTGCTCCGAAACTGGAAAAAGCAATCTTGGATGGAGCGATTCTAGCTGTGAACAATGTATGGCTAGAGAATGAACTCAAGCATCATCTGATGAGAACAGTGGTACGAGCGGGTATAACACCGAAGGGAGCCAACGCGAACCCTCAAGAGCCAATGATATGATATGATATGATGCACGAAAAAATAATTTGAATGTAAAAAAAAATAATTTCATGATTAAATGAATAAAAAATTTCTTCTTTACAAAATTGATTCTGAATTTTCTTGAAAGAATGTTTTCTTCGTGAAGAAAAAAAATTATATTTAATTCAAAATACATTGGAAAGTCATTAATCGGTTGTAACCCAACTATACAGAAAGAAATTTTGGATAAGAATTACCCTTCCGTTAGATAGTTGGAAGTTCCATAATAGTAGATACCGTCCCAATGAGCAAAATAAGGTTCCGGAAACGTTTTGAGAACGTCTCGAGATGATCAATTGCTTGACACGCTGCGATAAACTCAGCTTCACTTGTGGACTGTGAGACATTTCGTTGTTTTTTGATTCCCCACAGAATTGGAGACCCATTGTATTTTACCAGGTAACCTGAAGTTGAGCGTCTGGTGCTGATGTCTTCTGCGTGATCAGCATCGGAGTTAGCTTCCAGACCCTTCAGACGATTGTTACTGCTGAGTATGATTCCATAGCCGAGAGTCCCTTTGAGGTATTTTAGGACTCCTTTGACGGCGTTCCAGTGGACTTTCCGAGGATTCGTCGAGTGTTTGCTCAGTGCGTGGACAGCAAACGTGATATTTGGTCACGTCATCATTGACAAAAACTGTAGGCACCCTACCGCTTCTCGATAGAGGACATTCAGCTTATCTTCATGTTCATCAACTGATTTGAACATGACAGGTTTTGATGACTGTCAGCAGGGATGCTGACTGGGCTTGCTACAGCCATGTGAAATCTCTGGAGGATTTTCTCGGTGTAGAATGTCTGGTGAAGAAGGAGAGAACCATCTACCTGCCTACCAACTTGAAGGCCCAGGAATACGTCCAGGGGATCAGTATTAATTTTTATTTCCTTCTCCAGGTGGCTGATCAGGGCTGAGATACGTTCCTTACTCTTCGAGGCCACGAGTCCATCATCGACATATAGAGCCAATATTAGCTGCTCTTGATCGTCGTGCGAAATGAAGACACATGGCTCCACTGATGTACTCTTCATGTTGAAGCGTTCCAGACATTGTGTGAATCTTTTATTCCAACAGCGTGGGGATTGTTTGAGTCCATATAGGCTTTTCTGCAATTTGCAGACTCTTCTAGAATTATCCTGAAAGCCTTCTGGCTGGTGCATGTATACGTTCTCTTCCAGTAGGCCATACAGGAATGCTATTTTCACGTCGAATCTCTTGGTGTGTAACTTGTCTGTTGCTATCTTGGTCAGTATGATTCTGAGAGTACCTGAACTCAACAGGACTGAAGGTTTCCTTATAGTCTACCTCCGCTTTGTGCTGGAACCCCTTGGCGACTAGGCGGGCTCTGTACCGTTTTTCTCCAGTAGGACTTTCCTTCAGTGTGAACACCCATCTGTTCTCCATAACGTTGGCAAGTCTGGGACGGTTGAAGAGTGTCCAGGTTTCGTTATCTTGCAGGGCCTTTCCTCCTTCATTGCCGTCCTCCAGTGTTCAGCTTCATTACTTTTCAGAGCTTCTTTGAATGTCAGGGGTTCAATGGACTGTAAAATGAGTGCTGTTTCATTGTCCTCATCACCTTCTTCCTCTATAGCTAATCTTCTAAGTCTCTGAGTTAGAGGAAGACTTGAGTCAGGGACAGGCCTTCGATTATCCACCTCAGGACTGTTTTGGTGAGGGGATGATTCAGATGAGCTTCGATGCTGCTCCGTCTCGGAGCTCTGCTGTTGAGGAGAAGAGGCTATTGTGATTATGTTGGAGTCGTTCCAGGGATCGTCAGGTTCGTCTTCCTCTTTTGGAGATCGTGGTGCTTCTGGGTCATCTGATTGCTGGCTTTTGTCGGAAAAGTCAGTGAGGGTTGTTCTAGCTGTTCCCACTATTTTCTTGCTCCTTTTCCTTGTAGAAATATCTGATTGGTGTGTGGATCTTGTGACGTCTCCTGGTGATGCGAATTTGACATCGCAGTGTACTTTGACCTTGAGTTTGTCTTGCAGCCAGATCCTGTAAACCTTGATTTCATCGCTGTAACCCACAAAGATGCCTTTTTGTGCCTTCACGTCTCATTTCCTTCTCTTTTGTTTTGGTACGTGGATAAAGACCTTGGATCCGAACATCTTGAGGTTGTTCAGCTAGGCCTTTTGGCCAGGCCACAGCTCATAAAGAGTTTTCCCTTCCACAGAACTCGTGTCAGAGCGATTTAACACGTAGACAGCTGTATTGACAGCCTCGGCCTAGAAGCTCTTGCACAGGTCTGCTTCGTATAGCATAGTTCGAGCGGCTTCGACTTCTGTCCTGTTATCCCTCTCTATTTTGCCAATTTGTTCTGATGTATGTGGCACGGAGTTTTGGTGTTTGATTCCTCGTTCTCTGAGAATTTGGTTTACTTCCTTGTTGAGAAATTCCAACCCTTGGTCAGTTCGGAGTGTGTCAATTGGCTTGTTGGTCTCCTTTTCCGCCCTCAATAGTGTATACCTCAAAAAGTCGGCAGTTTCGTTTTTATTTTTCAGGAAATGAACATACCTGAAGTGAGAGAAGTCATCTTTGATTTGCAGGTAGTAATTGGCACTACCAAGGGACTTGGTCTCCATGGGTCCACAGAGATCCGCATGTAGGATTTCGCCGATTCTCGTAGATTTTGATAAACTTGGTGGGTGAGGTATTCTGCTCATTTTCCCCATGGTGCATGACTCACAATCCTGTCGAATTCCTTTGGATTCGATATTATGTGTTTAGTACCTTTTCAACATGGGCGATGTGTTGATGAGCGAGTCGACTGTGCCAATCCATCAGTGATGACACTAGAGCTGTCCCAGAGGGTTGAGATGGGTTGGAGGCACTCGAGTCTGTTTTTATCCTCATTTTGAAGAGGCTCTCTCCAACTCCTCTGTCACCGACGAGTTCTATTTTGCCATTTCTCTTGAACCAACATGTATGCTTGTTGGATTCTTTAGTGAGACCTTTATCCAGGGTAGCACCGAGTGAGAAGAGATTGAACTTGATTTTTGGAGCATACCAGGCGGCCTTTAGGTGTTTGTAAGTCCATTTTTCACCATCATGGGCTTGGATGTTGATGTCGCCTTGATCAATGGCTTCGATGATCTTTCCATTCCCCATTTTAATCAGGACAGGGACCTCCAGCTTCGTTAGAGTTGTGAACCACTTTTTTCTTCCAGTAATGTGATTGGATGCTGCTGAATCCAGGTACCAATGTTGAGCAGATATTTTCGATGAGACTTCTGATAGAGTGAGAGCAGTCGAGATGAAGGCCTCTTTTCTTGGTTGATGAGACTTCCCTTTGTCACTGGCGTACCTCTTGGACAGTTCCTCCAGTTTAGTACGACATTCGTACTCCCAGTGACCCTCCTTTTCACAGTAGTTGCACTTTCCTGGTTTCTTTCGTTGATCCGAATCTCTCCTCGTTTTTGCTGAGTCGCCCTTGTAGGAACGATGATGACGAGGTCTGGACTTGCTGACCAGGGCACTGGCAACGTCCTGGGTTGGTTCATCTTCTGACCTCGTTTCCTCGACTGTTAGATGGGATATCAGGTTCGCGAGTGTGCGTTCCTCAACCGTAGTGGACTCCCAAACTGCGAAAATATTTGTACGTGGGTGGCAGAGTCATAATAATCTTAGTCATTATCATGTTATTCGAAACTGACGCACCCAGTAATTTCAAACGATGGGCGAGATCTTGCACCTTGGCGATGTGGAGCCCTATGCTGTTTTCCGGATCCTTGGTTTTACTAAACCACTGTTATTGTAGGAGGTGGATGCTGGTTTCATTTTTACTCTCGTACAGGCCCATTAGCGTTTCCCACATCTGTTGTGACGTCTCACACTGCATTACATGGAGTATTATCTGCTCAGTCAACGTGTTTACGATTTGTTTCTGAGCTTTACCTTCCGTTTTCATCCAGCTTCGGAGCTCAGATATGTGTGCGGCGATTGCTACTGGTTCAGTTTCAGTGACAGGTACTGGACGAGGATTGGAGCCATCCACGTGTCTAGGACGTCTATTGCCATTGAATTCACTCTTGTTTGGAAACTCCATCTCGCCCAGACACCGTTGCCTCTTAATTTAATTAATTTTTGAGATTCTTGATCGTCTTTATCCATCTCGTCGGGTGGTGTTGCACTTTTGCACGTGGCTCGGCTAACCTCGACAGGCGGATTCTTGACCTATCTCAATTTTCCACTTTTTCGCCTTTTAATTCGCGAAAATATAAATCTCCCAATTTCGAGTATCGAGGGCTGGGCCCATAACTTTTTATTGATTAGTGGACACACTCGGGATTGGGGGGATAAATAGGGATATATTTGGATAATTAATAATTGCAGGTTTTGCTACCATTAATGTACTATCTATATTGAATATATATCGTACAGCACCTCATTTAGCAAATCAGGATATTGACATGATGAGATGGTAATATAGAAATTACTAATATCACGACACTAACAAAAAGTACAAATTACTTCAATTTTTCTTTTTTTTTTCTTTTGTAAATTTTTTTTTTCAGTGGAGGGGGCTTCGCCCCCTGGACCCTCTTCTCCGCCCCCACCCCACTTCTCCTTTGCGGGACTTCGTGATAAAAAATAGATTAGGTCATTCGGACGATGGTCTCGGTTTGTGAGTCGTGTGAATTTGCAGCACTCCTCACAAACCTCGACCTATCGTCCTTATGACATAATCTACTATTAATATAAAAAAATAGAGAAAAACGAGCTTAATCTTGGAAATATTGTGCAGCGTTTTCTATGACCTTGCGCCATCTCTCAGGTAACATTCGAATGCCGTCGCGAAAGAAACTTGCAGGCTTCGAGGCGATAAAGTCATCGACGAATTTACGCACATCGTCCAGCGTTTTAAACTGTTTATGCACTGAGGCTTGCTGCATGGACCGGAAGAAGTGATAGTCAGATGGGGCCAAGTCTGGTGAATATGCCGCGTGTGGGAGAATTTCCCAGCCCAACGGGGAGATAATTTTCAGGGTTTCTTTTGCTGTGTGTGGTCGCGCGTTGTCCTGCAGCAAAATTACTTGCCTCGTACCACTACCAGTAAAAGGTCTCTTTTCCTCAATAGCATCACTGAATTTCACCAGTTGGTCCTGATAACGTTTAGCAGTGACGGTTTCCCCCTGTTCGAGAATCTCATAATAGATTACACCTTTGGAATTCCATCAAATATACAACAACATTTTTTATGCCACTCATGCCTGAAACCGACTGGATTACACACTCGACGCTTCGCGTCTCGTGTCTAATTCAGCCGGTTTCAGGCTTCGTGACATAAAATTTTGTTCAGTACTTGTAGGGAAATTTCGTCCTTAACGTGTGTGGTTACATCACTCGCCTTCGGCTCATGCTGTAAACCCCCACACACGTTAAAGACGAAATTGCTATGTTTTCCGCGCTCAATATCATAAGGATCCCGAAATGTAATTCTTGGAATACCACAGATATTCTACTCAATTCTTTAGTAGCAAGCGTAATTTCCTACGGTAGCGAAGTCTGGGGAACGTCTAATATGGAGGTCTTCAACACGATCGAAGCCAGTTTTCTAAAGAAAGCCACAGATCTTCCGTCAAACACACCTGCTTACGCGATCAGGCTAGAGACTGGTTGTCTTCCAGTAGCATGCAAAATCTTTAAACTTTCTCTCAATTGGCTCATGAAGATTCTGGAGATGGACACCTCCAGATTCCTCAGACTTAGTTTCGATAGACTACCTAAAATAAAAAACCACGAAATTAAATATAACTTAGATAAGAATTCAAAGGATCGACGATGGGGCCAAGCTTGGGGGAACCTTGTTTCTCTGAGACTCGGCAATATGAGTATCGATGCAGGCCTGAACCAGCCTTTGCATGTTGAGGCTGGGACATATCAGCCTCAGTGGAGGCTCAGTCGAGCCCAAACCCATTGAGCCTCAACAAACTAAGCTTATACTCAGACTTGGTCGAGGCTTGATCCATTTAGGCTATGTTAAGAGACCTTGGAGTACCCTCGGAAGACCTTGGATTTTCCAGGCTGCTTAGCCCAAGGCTCGAATCAGTATTGGCTTGGTAAGTATAACACATACCAAGCTGAACTCAGGCTTGGATAAGCCTCAGCACACTGAGCCTACAGAGAATAAGCTTATACTTAGGTTCAGTAGAGGCTGAATCCAGTGACCCGAAGATAAGGATCGTTCATACCAGACTGACCTTAAGCTTGAGTAAGCATCTTGACTGAGACCAAATGGACTAAGTCTATACTTTGATTCAAGCATCGCTTGATACAGTGATGCCAAGTTAAAAGCCTTTGAAATACTCTCGGGAGGGCCTGTTTTTAAAAAAATTTCTAGTTATTTTTCAGACTAATTTCACCTGGAGAGAACTATTAGTTTTGTGAATTCATCATGGTATTATGACTCAGTGATACAAGCTCGGAGCAGGCTTGATTTTAGCGTTCACTTCAGCCTAAAATGAGGGTGATAGATGGGGCTTTTGGGGAGCCTTAATTCAGGCTTAGTTCAGGCTTGGAGTATTGAGGCTGAATAGGGAAAGGCTCACCCAAGGCTACTTTCCAACCAATTGTTACCTTCCTCGTCAATAATTTCATATTTATCAACGAAGAAAAGTCTCTCTATCCAGTCAATAAGCATTACCGTGGGACCTGAACGAGGCCTGCGGCAGCCCTTGGCGAGAGAGGCTTCCTAAATTTCGGTGAAAAAAAATGGATTAATTAGTTTTTGATTCATTGATATATTGGAATAATGGTTGAAACGGAAAAACAAATATACTACACACCCAGTACTTCTTATACCAAAATGAAATTCTATACTTTAACAATTATCCAAATGGCCAAGTGGATAAGGCCTGGAACTAGAGATCAGAAACACTTAGGATCGAATCCCGGTGAGTACCATTTTTTTCATTCCTTTTGATAATGGACGTTATGGGATAATCAGCAATCGTTAAATAACACTAATAAACATAAATACTGAGATAATATTTTGAAAAACAATGATATTTGGTATTTCGAGGCTTGAATGAACCCTTCTTCCCAAGCCTCGTTAGAAGGCTGGAATTTGAGGCTTCAGCAAGCCGTGGGATTCGAGGCTTCGGTAGGCCTTTGATTCTAGGCTCTACCCCCTGTTATGATCCAAGGCTCTCCCAGGACTGAACTCATGGTCAACTTCAGCCTGAGTCCAGGCTTGTTTAGCCTTCGCTGAAACCTTGTAAAACCCTGTCCTCATCGTCAATTCCTACATGGGTAACTGGGCGATGCTGCTGAAACAATTGTTTGATATGTGTGAAATGAGCGAGTGTGGAACAATCTTGACGTCTCAAGTCTCTCTCTACAAAGTTTATCCACGGTTAAAAAATGTGAATCTCTCCTAGTGCAAGCCGATATCCAACGCGCATCGAAATCATCAAGTTCACTCTTTTATAAGATTGTATCTCGCGCAACTGAGATCCAGCGTTATCTCCTCTCAGATCTTCCCCATTATATGATTCAATGCTTTATGAACATTCGATTATTCAACATCTACTGCACGGGTTTGAAATTGGGTCCAGATTTTCTTCGACTAGACCAATTCTTAATCTGCCCAGTATGCCGCCTTTCTGGTCTAAGGTCTCTAAATATTAGAGATTAAAATATTTTGATCTGAGAGAGACTTCGCTTGGCTACTTCGATTTTGGCTAGATCTTTTATCAACGACGGACCTTATCAGAAAAAAAAAACTTTTCACTTTTTCCGTGAGGTGGTTCAGCTCACCTTAACCTCTAGGATGATCTGAGCTACCCACTTCATTTTTTCCAATCAAGTATTCTTACAAGCACTAGGTGGATCCGGTGCACTTGTATTGCTTGAATATTATTTTACTGTATACTATTTTAATGTCTGTACTTAGCACCCTAATCGTTGTTTTATGAAACTCTGTCATATGTATTATAATTACTTTTTCTTCTTACGAACTCCCCTCTGTAAGGGCTGTACTGCTCACACTTGGTTTTTTTTTAATAAATAAACTATTTTGATCTTCTATATTCATGATGTAACGCGGAACGATAGTGATAAATAAAAATTTATTCGATTTCTGTGAAGCGCATACATTCTGAGATTTAAGATTGAAAATAATTTACTTCTCCGAAGAAACAATGGTCTACATATTAGGGAATTTGTCTCTGCGTGCATGTATAGACAATCCGGTTTAAATATCTTTCCCGATTTTGTCCATTCTATTTATAAAAAATTAAATATTGGGGTTATCGACTTATCAACGTTTGAATGATGAAATTTCGATTAAATTGTTGTTATCGATTTAGAGACATGAAATTTTTTTTTACGAAAACGAAATTTGAAACTGGGTCAACGAGTTGGGAGGCAGACGCACTGAAGTCATCCAAAATGCGGCTTCGAACGCGGAGCAGTGGGCATTTATACAAATCCAGTGTCTTCACGATTCAGGCAAAGTTTCTCCGTTATATCGGAGTGTTGCACCCCCGAATGCAAAGATCTACCTCGTTTATGACACTTGTCAAATGTGGAGAAATTGAGAAAAATTGATAACCCACACCTCGAAACCCCTCCCCGTTAACCCTCCTGAACTGGGTAGATCTCTTACGTCTCACTTGCACTGCAGTGGCGCTCTATAGGTTGAGTAGCTGGCGGCGGCGCGCCGCTCTACGCGCCAGTTCAGGAGGGTTAAATAATTCAAGCCTGTTACGTAAAACAGATGTAGCAGTTATAAATTCGTGAATCTCAGAATCGTGTGCAGTCATTTTTTATCTTTGAATCAGTTAATATGAGAGCATTACTTCTCATTGTGCAAATTTTGAACCTATGCAGGTAAGAAGTTAAAACTTCATATTTGGATTGAATATTTCGATTGAATAGGACACATGAAAAATTATGTGAATTAATGCGAGTGATTGGATAAATGGGAATTGCTTCGCCCTAATATTTTGATTAAATGTGTGGAATTTAGATATATCTCTGCACATGATGAGGAATACCTAGAGTTTCCAGATGGATTTTCAATCGGTGTAGCCACCTCTGCTTTCCAAATAGAGGGTGCATGGAATGCTAGTGGCAAGAAGGAAAATATATGGGATCATCGGATGCATAATAATATAGCGTTGAGTTTAGATGGCGGAACAGCTGATGTGGCGTGTGACTCTTATCACAAATATAAAGAAGATGTACAATTAATCAAGAACATTGGTGTGAGTATTCTGAAGACTGGGAAGTCTGATGATTAATTGTTATTTTTATCTGCATGCAGAAGGATTTAATGAAAGCTCAGTACATATTGTAAAAATATTTTTGCTCACATTCCGGCTTCTTTATGATTTGGAACGCACAACATTGTTGAACTCGCTCATGAGAATTTCGAACAATTAACGTATGAATGTCAAAATTGTCATCGCATTTTTCTGAAATTGCGCATCTGAAATGAAGTATTGTTTCTCCTCAGAAAGGATAAAAGTGACGCATTATATTCTTGTTTGGACATTACTTTTTTCCTAGACATAATTTTTTCCCATGGTTAAGTTGTTTTTTTGCTTTCAAGATGAAACCTAATTTTTCTAAGTCATATAATTTGGTCCATGAGATATTATTGATTGAAGAGAGTACGGTTCCCCTACCTTGCTCTCTGACGTCTATTTTTTTAGGGTTAATTTTTTTTTTTATCAGTAGAGAGTCCTCGCTCCCTCCCCTCGATACACTTGTTGACTTTGGTCTCGGCACAAAATAGTATGTGATGTTCAGGTGATGAGAGACAAGTTATACCTCGTGAAAACCTTATACTCGTCATTATACTGACTGAAAAAATTACTTTTGTCAAAGATTCCTTGATACAAGAAAATCTTCTCTTGTCAATTTCCAGCATCGTGAAATTGCCAGGTAATGACTTTTGTGCTCACACTGAGAGAAAGAAGTCTTTCAACAGGATGAGATTCTTTTATCCCGAGAAAATTTTCAAGTGTTAGCTTAAGTCTTCCCATAAATTCATATAATTTGCGTCACATTTAGAATTCAATGGATTGTGAGAAATCAGACTTTACTGATCTGATTACTCAACATCTCCAACTAAGGAATTCTTGAAAGTGCTGATAAAATTTTTTTTAGATATAATGTAAACTACATAAGTTTATGAGAAGGACATCATTTCTAGCCTTGAGTGCTTAAAAATTCTCTTGGGACAAGAGAATTTCATCGAGTTGGAAAACTTTTTTTCTTAGTCTGAGAACGAAATTATTTATCTGGAAATTTCACGATTTTTAAAATTGACCGGAGAATATTTCCTTGTACTAAATAAACTTTCTTTGTCATATATCACATATCAGAGCTTATCAAATACACGGAGAGAAATATTCAAGAAAAATTACGGAACATTTCACGTAATCCGCAAGCGAGAATCGTTTTCAGTGAATTTCTACAGGAATATAAGAGAATAAATCTGAAACGTTCAGTAAATTTTCGGGTCTGTCACCGAAAAAATACGAAAAAGTCACGTAATTTTCCTGGAAGTTGTAAAATCTAACAGAAACTTCAAGACTTATTACGCCTCAGAACATGAAAATTCTTGGATGTTTAAGAATTTTTACGAAAAGTTCCGGAAAAATTACGGAACGTGTTGTTAAAATCTCCCCTTCACGGTGACTCATGGCTAGCCGTGAGGCGTCGGACGGATGAGTAATTTTTACGGAACAGATCGTAGAATTTACGTGACGATTGACACTTTTTATTGAATTTTACTTCGCTCCCAGAATACTTTTCTAAACGTAATTTTTACGTTTTTTTTCTGGTAATTTTTATTGAATATTTCTCTCCGTGTATCACAGCTTACATTACAGTCTACTATTTTACCATTGTCACATCTGACAACGTCTAACTTTTGATAGTAACCTACGCCCATTATGTTTCTTTCACGTTACAGTTTAATCATTATCGGTTCTCCATAAGTTGGTCACGAGTTTTGCCAAATGGCTCACCAGATGAAATTAACAAAGATGGAATCCAATATTATACGAATCTTATAAACGAATTGGTGAGCAATGGAATCAAACCTTTTGTGACACTCTATCACTTTGATGATGTGCAATCACTGATTGCAAGAACAGGAGGGTGGTCAAATGAATCAATGGTAGAATATTTTGCTGATTATGCCAGAGTCATGTTCCGAGAACTTGGGTCTAAAGTTAAATTCTGGTCTACGATCAATGAACCCGATATCTACTGCAAGTATTATGCTTATCTGAATGAAACTGCAGCCAACACAGGTAGTTATGTGCACAAATTATTACTCTCGGATGAAAAATATGTCCTAATCAAGTATATTTTGGTAATGTGGGTCGTGTTTGAAATGGTGCGAATAAATAATATTTATTATGCGAAGATAAAAGTTAATGAGAGTCCTGGCATATGATCAGCATCTACGATCTGTCAAGAGTCATGATTTTGAGGAAAATATGATTGAGGCAATCAAAGACCCGAAAGTTTCACAGAAAAGCCGTACGCAAATTCTCTTCTCAAGCAAATTTGTACACTGAGAGAAAAATTTTCTAATATCTAGACAATATTTACTTGAGAGAAGTAAATTATAGTCAATGGCGTAAATCTCGAAATGTTTGCGCATTACGGGACTCGAATAAATTCTCATTTATCACTATCGTTCCGCGTTACATCATAAATATATCACATATAAAAACATTGGAAGTGCATAAAATAATCATGAAAACAATAAATACTTGAAGATTGACAATTACGCGACTTGAGTGACTTCATTTGCCAACCAACTCCTACTTGAGTACGAAAATATTTTAAACTATGAGACTTGTCTCGGGCCACGTTAGTTGAAATACCTGGGAGAATTAAGCGATTGAAGAAAAATTATTCATCTCAAATGAATATGTTACAAATGTATTACAAATTTGTTGTCTCATTGTATGTTAAAAATTTGTTCTCAGTGTACAGTAAACATTTTTCTTTTAATATTGTACTGTACTGAGAGAAAAATTTATTAACAAAAATGATTACACCAAGTTACATAAAAAAGCAATTGCTCAATTGTTTTTTTAGGAGATAATATTCTTGAAACGATAAGAAGTTTGAAATAAGGAGATGGGGTTATCTCTTCTTTTTGAAATCATTGCAATTGATGTGACATTTTGGACATATGTGGATGTTTCATTGCCATGATTTCTACAGTAAGAATAAAACTTATTTTTGAGAAGAACGTCTTTACTTCCATCAAAGAACTCATGACTCAAAATTGACAAAAAAAAAAAAAATATCTTACACTGAGAAAAGAAAAACTTTCATCAGGAGATTTTGTACTTGTCCCAAAGACGAGGATAATTTGTTTATGACAAGAAAGTGATGTTTCAAACCAAGAAGAAATGCCGCGAGAGATGAGAGAAATGAGACGAGACGACACAAGACGAGATGAGAGACTGCGACAGAATTTTTCGACTCTCCAACGAGACGAGAAAATAGTATATTTCGTAACGAGTGCAAAAAAGTGTTTTTTGGCGAGAGGGAGGTTTCGCCTTCGGCTCGTGATATAATCCCACGAGCTAAAAAACATTTTTTCACGAGTTACGAACAATATTTTTCATCACAATGTGGCGGAAATTGGACTTTTAGGCACGCGGAGCGTGCCGAAAAGTTCACTTTTCGTCACAGCGTGATGAAATACAATTTTTGAAACACGTGCTTGGAAAAGTCCCTTTTCGTTTACAGATTTTTGTGTGAAAAGTGGCCCTTTTCGTTACTTTTAAAGTTGTAAACGAAAAGTAACTTTTCGTTTACGGGATTCATTTTTCGTTTACAACAGCTGAGTTTACAGTTACAAGTTTAGGGTTCACTTCTATGTCACCGTTTGAAAGATGGCAGCAGTCGGTACGTTTTCGACCAATCTAGTGTTGTTATTCCTGTAACTATGTGCGCCGCTACAAACATCGGTCTTCTGTCGGACTGAGGAGGGACAACGATTGTAGTGGGGATTGGGAAAAGTGGGGGTAAATTTGAGGACCACAATCTCCTCAGTTATACCATACTCGTCTTGACTGAATTACATCAGCCATACGGCAGCCATTACGTTTTAGTCGGTCGCCTCTCGGATTTCATGAAGCATTCCCTCGTCATCCTTCATGTTAGTCAAAACTTCAATCCCACAATAGGATGACTTTTCCAAACACTTATTTCAAAAAATAGTAAACGTTACACGTGTGAAAAAGGGGCAACGTTAAACTCGTGTGTTAATATTTTTAGGGAGAGTCGTAGGACACGCGCAGCCGAGCGATAGACGAGACGAGACAAGCCTTCGGCTCGACTCGTGCCCCCTCCGCTGGTCTTGTCGAGTCTAGCGCGAGACTGCGCCCGATCTACGACTCTCCCCAAAAACATTACCCCCCCCCCCCGAGTGGAAATTCTATTCAGGTCTCGATCAGAAACTGATCAAGTCCGATCAGAAATTCTGATCAGACATGTTACGCCTCTGCCTTAGGTTTTTCCACCAGGGTTTCTCGAGCCTTCCATCATTAGGCATTAATTAAATTAAATTTTTTCAGAGAAAAAATTAGTAACTTCCTAGCCGGGAATCGAACCCGGGACCTCCCAATGTCGCGTCGGGTGCTCTTACCATCTGAGCTACCAGGACACTTACGAATTTCACTCTCAAATTGACTCATACCCGAGTGGAAATTCTGTTCAGGTCTCGATCAGAAACTGATCAAGTCCGATCCGAAATTCTAATCAGGCATGTTACACCTCTGCCTTAGGTTTTTCCACTCGGGTTTCTCCGCCTTCCATCATTAGGCATTAATTAAATTTAATTTTTTGAGAGAAAAAATTAGTAACTTCCTAGCCGGGAATCGAACCCGGGACCTCCCAATGTCGCGTCGGGTGCTCTTACCATCTGAGCTACCAGG
>NW_021680549.1:78775-102973 GCF_001412515.2 Diachasma alloeum
GAGGTCCCGGGTTCGATTCCCGGCTAGGAAGTTACTAATTTTTTCTCTCAAAAAATTAAATTAAATTTTTGCCTAATGATGGAAGGCGGAGAAACCCTAGTGGAAAAACCTAAGGCAGAGGCGTAACACGCCTGATCGGAATTTCGGATCGGACTTGATCAGTTTCTGATCAAGACCTGAACAGAATTTCCACTCGGGTAGGTTTTTCCACTAGGGCCACTCGTATTAACATTTCCCCTTTTTCACACTTGTAACGTAATATACTATTTTCGTCTCGTCCCGCGACATCATTAAAACCAAATTAAATCAATTTATTCAATTGTTTTTATTCTCAACATTACGAAAACTAATGTCTGAATTTCAGACGTCTTTGTAGACAATTTTCAAACACTTTTGGGACGATTTTGTAGACACTTTTGAGACATTGAAGTGTGTCGGAATCAATGGAGGTATTTTAATTTCAGATGTCTAAAATTGAAACCAAAATGTCTGAAATTAAGATATAGATATCAGTTTCAGACACAAGCGGTATTTGAAATTTTCAAACATCAGTTAGATTTTCAGACACTTTTAAAAATTCAGAAGTTTTTTGCCGTCTGCCATCTTAAATTCAGATGGTTGTCAGACACCTAATATTTGCAATGGATGAGGCAACTTTTCAGACATGAGAAGTATCTTAAAAATTAATGTTTGAATGAACTTTGCCGTCTGAATCAGGTGAGTTATCTTAATAGTGAAATATTAGAATCGCTCATAAATAATTGAATTTCAGACACAGAAAATATCTAAAAATAAATACCTGAAATTTTTCAGACACAAAAAATGTCTACCAACATTTTCAGACAGAAACGGTGGTTGAAATTTTAAGACATTACTCAGATTTTCAGACACTTTTGAAGATTCAGACGTTTTTTACCATCTGACATCTTAAATTCAGATAGCTGTCAGACACCTGGTTTTTGTAGTGAAATCCAGAATATTTTGATACCAAAACTACTGCAGTTGATTTGAGAAGGGCTTTTCTTGGTGTGAACCAATTCTCTCTCCTCCTTAGGACAAGTATAATGCCTTCACCAAACCGTTTGTTTCTCAGTGAAAAATATTTTTTCTGATCCATTTTCGAGCCATGAATTTCGTGAACAAACTTCCCAGAAAACTTTTTTTTCTTAGTGTATATTTATTCAATATGAAAGTCTCGTCATTTATCAGATACTTCTATCGCTTCATGACATAATGTACTATTTTCGCTCATATAATTGCAATCCTCGCGTTCGGCTCGGGCTGCAAACTCATATTCGCCAGAAAAGTTTTTTTCGACCTGATGACGAAATATACTAGTTCGTCACAGGATCGAAATGTACTATTGTAATATTAGATAGCTTTTGTGTCATATTGGACTCGCTAAATAACGTTGAAGGCGCTGTTTTCCTAAACATGGTCGCTCTAAACGCTCATATACGAGCATATTCGGGGTCGAATAGCCGATTGAATCAGCCAAGCCTCGGTCTAGAATTGCCATGCCACTATTATCAACAGTTTATCGGTTGCTTCAGGAAGAATCAGCCGAAGAATATAAATTAAATTTTTTTAAATGTATTAATTAATTTTTTTAATTATTAAAAATATGTATTCGGTGGGTCACGGGTGCCGATCATCGGTCGACGGCTGACAACCAATATCGGTTCAATATTATCAAACCAACAGCTACCCGAGTGGAATTTCCGGTTAGGTCTTGATCAAGTTTGGATCAGGTTAGACCTGACCACTGATCAGGTATTGATCAAATTGACGGATCCGGTCTTGATCAAGTCAACTGTATGAAAACTGGATGACCTGTCTGTCAATATCAATAACAATTATCAATAATAATTAATCCAAAACAAAAGATAATTCAATTCTTTCACCGTAGACCGCCTCTCTTGATGAATCTTTACTGTTATTACCTCTGAAAAAGCTTATTATTTTTTTACCGATGCTGGGGATCGAACCGTAAGGGGATGCCCTAACTACTACGCTATCGCGCTATATTACTATTGAGTAAACTATACATGGCCTATATGATTTGTATCGGGGTATTCGTTGAATTTACGATTATTCCTGATCTCGCGGATGTGCGTGTGTATTCTGAGAGATAGAATATGTTCAATTGAATTTTTATTTGTTTCATTAATGAATAATAATAATGATAATAACAATAACACTAATAAATAAATAGATATTTGGTGATTTTTTCTGAAGATCATTTGCGTGTAAGTTTGATACTCCTCTAATACGTAATTACATCATCATCATCCCTCCCTTCTGTACATTTGAGAAGGGCTGGCTGTTAATTAAATTGATTAATTGAATTAAATTAATTCAATTTAATTTATTTTAATTATAGTATAATAGTCCTTTTTAAAGATTGAAAATAATTATTGATAATGGTTGATAAAACTTAATTTGAATAGTATAATAATAGTTAATTAAATTATCCGAAAAACTTATTAAAATTAATGTCAGGTGGACCGGATCTGAATCTGATCATTTTCAATGCAATTGACTCCGTTCAAATACCGATCAAAGACATCAAATCGGAATTTGATCAAATTGGGGTCAGGCAGCCGACCTCAGGATGAGATCGTGCCTACCTGATCAGAACTTGATCTGAATCATCCTGCAGTTTTTCGGATCCGATCTACTGGATCAAAACTTGGTCAGGTTCTCATCAGGCATCATCTGATCATGTCTATCTGATCAGAACTTGATCTGAACCCGTCTGTAGTTTTTCGGATTCGATCTGCTGGATCAGAACTTGGTCAGGTTCTCATCAGGAATCACCGAATCAGTCGAACCTTACAAAAATCTGATGAAGTTCTGATCGTGCTTCAGGGGGGCCTGAAGCAATTTCCACTCGGTTAGCCGAGTCCGAGTCTGGGCCAAGACCGATTGAGGATCGGCACCTAAGCATCGGCAACTCGGCTCTTAGTACTGGCCCGATCTTGGCCCGTTTGACTTTTCGTCGCCAAAATACAATACTCCGGCCGGAAAACAAAAAGCCTAAAGTTTAGTGCCATTGTGTATGTGAGCGCCTATTTCTTATTTGGCGAGCCCTAAAAAACATTGATATACTTGCGTGGGATAGATAATTTTTCGCGTTTTGATAACCACTACGCGAATCATTGTCCATCAGATTCAACAATAATCTTTTCTTTTTAATTATCCACCACTGAAGCATACCGGAATCGCTATCTTTGCGCACACAATTTACTAAAAGCACATGCACGTACTTATCATATTTATGATGAGGAATTCCGGGCAATTCAAAAAGGCAAAATTGGATTGGCCGTTAATAGTGGATACTATTTTCCGAAATCGAAGGATGATACAGAAAGTGCGGACATTGCATTTGCTTTTGAAGGAGGATGGATACTGAATCCGATATTCTCGACAAATGGAGATTATCCAGAGGTAATGAAGAGGAGGATTGCAGAGAACAGCAAAGCGGAAGGATTGACTCACTCCAGATTACCAGAATTTTCTCCTCAGTGGATCGATTACATAAAGTGAGTTTGCATTTTAAATATCTTATAAAATTGATAATCAGCAGTACTTTTTCGATATACACCGACAGAGAGACAAATTTGTAGAAAAGACTATACACGGAAAAAAATATCCTCGAATGTGATATGTCATATTCTGGAATCAGGAATATGTGTATTCCTGAATGCGTCAATCCTTAATCCATTACATTCTGGATTCCGGAATAATATTCAGTAATCCGGAATACTTTATCTAATACATTGCACCCGTGGGTCCGGAGGGCGAGGAGCACTCAGGAAAGTATTTTCATACATTCGTGCTCCGATTGGAAATTGGAAGTTTTGCAAATGATTAGTGGGCTTTAAGGGGTAATGTGTCGTATTTTCGGACATTCTTTCGGGAGTTTTGAATTATTATTGCCACCAGCAACCTTCTGAATAGTTTGACGTTACTAGGAGGCCATTGAGCTTTCCACTCTGAGGATTGCTCCACTAAACAAACGAAATTAGATATTACCAAGTATGAAATATCGCCATGATCATCGATCAAATGGGAGTCAGCGTGAGTTCTAAAAATTATTCGTAGTAGTTTAAAGAATCTTCCCATTTACTTCACTTTTGTAAATTTTTGACTGGAGGATTTTCTAATTTACTTCTATACTTCTAATTTTTGTTTTCCATCCATAAAAAATTGTAGCAGGGATTGTGCCGTTTGCCGAAATTTTCCTTTTGAATGGAAACATTGTACCCATCAAAATCCGAAATTAGCCCGGTGGCTTGGCGCAGTGGGTAAGTTCGTTGCCTCCCATGCAAACGGTTCCGAGTTCAAATCCCGGCCGGGTAGAATGGTGCGATCTAACCATTTAAAGTCTTCATCATCATCGCAGTATACCCTAACCGGGTCGAAGCGATGTAAAATAACGATAAAAAAAAATCCGAAATTTCCAATGTTTTGTGTCAGGATAACTAATTTTGGTCTCAGAAGTTCCAATATGTTATTTTTAGGCCATGTCCGGATATATGTATGTATATGTGTATGTAACTGATAGTTTTTCGATGATAGCTGAAAAAATATTGTCATTATTTATTATTATAAAAATATTGTTGCATAATTGTTTAAATGAATCCAATTGTGATAAAAAACTAGTGGATAATTGCATTTTCTGTATATGGGTACAGTTTATGTTGCTAGCAAATTAGCAATACGTTTCCGAGTGGATTCTCTATTTTTGAAATTTATTACTCTTATTGTTTATTGTTTTGAATAGTGACACCCATATGACTCTTATGATCCCTATATTACCCTTTCATGAGCCCATAGAACCCCCATATGACCCTTGACTGCATATCACTCCATATAATCCCGCATGACTTTCATATGACTCTCGTATGAGCTGATGCGATCCTTGTATGACCCCATAACATCATATGACTCCATATGACCCCATATGACCTCCATATAACCCCATATGACCTCCATATAACCCTATATGAGCATATGGGTACATGAACCAGTCTGACCCCCCCATGACCCCGTGTGACCCCCATATAATGTCATATTACTCCAATATTACCTCATACAGCCCCTATATGAACCTCATATGAATCCATATCACTTCATATAACCCCATAGGAGCCCATATGAATCTCATATTACCACATATGACTTCCATATGACTCCCGTATAGAACCCCATGCGATCGTCATATGACCCTGTATGATCCCATATGAGCCTATTATGACACTATATGACCTCAGATAATTTCCAAATGTCCTCATATAACTCCCATATGACCTTCATATGACGTAAAGCCTCATATTGCTACTACGCAACTTAATAAATAGTTATGCTGTTTTCATCACCTTTGCACTTCATCGAGAAAGCATCAAAACAATCCTTTCGAGCCATGATTTCATTGATATTGTTGTACCCAGCGTGGGGGGTACTTATAATTATAGTAGGTTCTAGGCTTAAAGGGATAAATCCCACCAATGATTTATCGGCATTTAAATATGAGAATTTATTACATGATTATAACTAGTGTGTCATCAGACTGATTACAAAGAGTTTACGACTTTTGTACGTGTCGGAGTCCAATTCAGGTCTCATCTATGCAGACCCAACCGTCTCTTAAATAATACAGTGATTGTTTACATTTCATCACTCGGTCAGCATAATCCAGTTACACTGGCAAGTGTCATGCTGCCAATGCTGTGTGTCCACATACTCAACAATAACGCAATTGACCAAATCTGGGGCGTAACAATATGACTGTTAATTTTTACAGTTTATCATGAAAAAAACGAAAAAAAAAAAAATCTCACGAACTATATGCTGTAGCTCAACTGTGATAGATGTGATCTGCATCATATTCTAATAAAATCAAGAGGCTATCAATACAAATTTTTTAAGCCATGATTCATTTCATTCTGATAACAATTCTTGGACTAAGCGTCGAAAAATCGATTCTTGAAAAAATACCAATATTTCACAAACTCTATGAATAATTCAACTTTAATTGATGTCGATGAATAGAGCCTATTAACGTCTATATCCATGGAAAAATTCATGAAACTTTATTAAGCTCCTATAAAGAAGATTGCAAAAAAAAATTGAAAAAAAGTACACACATACACTGAGAGAAAAATATGATTCTTCTGACTATATTCCATCACCATCGAATTATAGTCAAAAAGTCCTCAACAATTTTTCATGGGTTACGGTGACTATGGCCAGAGAAGTAATTACTACAATGGAATATAGTCATTGCAACTATTTTATAGTTCCACTCACGATATATTGGTCGTGGGTACTTTTGAACTTTGGTTAGTTTAACTGGATTTTGATTTGGAAAAATTACGCTTGTGAAGTTTCTATAATGTTATGTGCCGCATACAAAAAAAAAATCGTATCGTTCACCAAAACTGCCTCAACTATTTTCTTATTGTAAATCGAACTTCAGATTTTTCTCTCAGTGTATACATACATACATATAGACACTACCTAAAAATCACATATTTAGAATTTTTAGACCATATTTAGTTACTTTGACACAAAAATTTGGAAACTTAATTTCGAACGATTATGAAGCTTTCATTCGGCAGCAAAAATAAGAAAAAATGAAAACAAAATATTCGTCCTAATGTCATCTTACCCGAGTTCAATCATGAGATTGATTGCATCATCTATTGTTGAAGAAATTTATTTTGTAACTCATATTCAGGGAAGGTAGAAAATTTTAACATTGGAAAAATGTTAGCTTTCAACGGTGAAGCAATGTTGGCTACCAATGTTGGGGCAATGTTGAATTCAATGTATCATTTAACCCGTTACGTACGGGGTCGATGCATGGCATCGACCCATGCGAATGTGAACGCTAGTTTTCAAAATTGATTATTCCTAAATCTATGAAGAATAACTTGATCAGACAAACAAAATTGGAAACCGGAATACTGTGGCCTCAATTACATACCGGTTTCATAATTTGCCATTCATTAGAAATAATCGAATTCGAGTCGTATTGAGCACACAGTACGCTTGGTAATAGAAGGGCCCCGTCCCTGAAGGATTAATGAATTGATTTAAAATACATGGTCATAGAAATTAAATTCTGAACTAAATCGCTAATTTATTAGCAAAAATATATTGACTATGTTATGACAAACACAATTTCCCAGTTGTTTTTCTCTCATTGTACGTGTAAAATGTTATTTCAGGGGAACATTTGATTATTTGGGTCTCAATCATTACGTGCCGGCGATGATCGAACCAGCGAATAAGACTGCNTTTTTTTTTTCAATCGGCCGGTTCTGGGACCACAATTAATTCATTTATTATTTATTTTTCGCCGAATTTATTAATCCAGTGAGCAATTTGTTGATTTGTAACTATTGTGAGTCCGTGAACCAGGCAAGAGTGAAACATGGTCACCTGGACCGTGGTCCTTATCAGGTTCACGGAGAGAAAGGTAAAAATTACGGAACTCACAATTCGTTCACCGATTACGGAATCGACTCAGAAAATTCAAGTGACCGTATCGTAATTTTTCACAAGAGGTTCAAGTAAAAGTTCGTCACGCTCTGGAATAATTCCGTAACAGTTTCGTAAAATTTCCTACAACCACACNCTATAAAGAAGATTGCAAAAAAAAATTGAAAAAAAGTACACACATACACTGAGAGAAAAATATGATTCTTCTGACTATATTCCATCACCATCGAATTATAGTCAAAAAGTCCTCAACAATTTTTCATGGGTTACGGTGACTATGGCCAGAGAAGTAATTACTACAATGGAATATAGTCATTGCAACTATTTTATAGTTCCACTCACGATATATTGGTCGTGGGTACTTTTGAACTTTGGTTAGTTTAACTGGATTTTGATTTGGAAAAATTACGCTTGTGAAGTTTCTATAATGTTATGTGCCGCATACAAAAAAAAAATCGTATCGTTCACCAAAACTGCCTCAACTATTTTCTTATTGTAAATCGAACTTCAGATTTTTCTCTCAGTGTATACATACATACATATAGACACTACCTAAAAATCACATATTTAGAATTTTTAGACCATATTTAGTTACTTTGACACAAAAATTTGGAAACTTAATTTCGAACGATTATGAAGCTTTCATTCGGCAGCAAAAATAAGAAAAAATGAAAACAAAATATTCGTCCTAATGTCATCTTACCCGAGTTCAATCATGAGATTGATTGCATCATCTATTGTTGAAGAAATTTATTTTGTAACTCATATTCAGGGAAGGTAGAAAATTTTAACATTGGAAAAATGTTAGCTTTCAACGGTGAAGCAATGTTGGCTACCAATGTTGGGGCAATGTTGAATTCAATGTATCATTTAACCCGTTACGTACGGGGTCGATGCATGGCATCGACCCATGCGAATGTGAACGCTAGTTTTCAAAATTGATTATTCCTAAATCTATGAAGAATAACTTGATCAGACAAACAAAATTGGAAACCGGAATACTGTGGCCTCAATTACATACCGGTTTCATAATTTGCCATTCATTAGAAATAATCGAATTCGAGTCGTATTGAGCACACAGTACGCTTGGTAATAGAAGGGCCCCGTCCCTGAAGGATTAATGAATTGATTTAAAATACATGGTCATAGAAATTAAATTCTGAACTAAATCGCTAATTTATTAGCAAAAATATATTGACTATGTTATGACAAACACAATTTCCCAGTTGTTTTTCTCTCATTGTACGTGTAAAATGTTATTTCAGGGGAACATTTGATTATTTGGGTCTCAATCATTACGTGCCGGCGATGATCGAACCAGCGAATAAGACTGCTGATGGAAGATGGTATGATGATATAGGTGTCATTTACACGAATCATTCTAAATGGAAAACTACTTCCATGGGATTTGGGGTAACGAAACATCTTCAAAGCATTGTTTATTAAGAATTTCGGATTAGAACGGATAGGATTATTCCTTATTTCTAGGTGTACCCCAAAGGTATAGGGGGGGTCTTGCGGAAGATAACAAAAACGTTCAATAATCCCACAATCTACATTTTGGAAAATGGCGCCAGCCTCCGGTCAGGCGTCATTGATGTGGATAGAGTTGAATATTTTTATTCATACATGAAGGAAGTGCTATTGGCCATTCGTGATGGATGTGATGTCAGAGCATATACTGCATGGAGTCTGTTGGATAATTTCCAATGGTTCTGGGGATATTCGTGAGTTGATGAAAACTTCATCCAGTTTATTAGGTGCAATATTACTTTCTTCAAATATTTCTGGATACATATTTTGTTATACTTTTAGGTTACGCTATGGAATCGTTTCCGTAGATTTTAAAGATTCTAACAGAAGAAGAACTCCGAAACTGTCTAGCTATTGGTTAAAAACGGTTATACACGAAAGAAAGTTACTGCCATACAATCAAATCATCTTGAATATTGTAAAATTAGGGTAAGTATTTTTGAAACGTGAGAGTGACATCACTTGTTCAGGTACCAGGAATATATCATGGAAAACTTTCTCTTTCCTCGGTTCGCCCAATCAGAGCCCACTATTCGAAGTCTCGTGATACCTTCACGTCGGTTTTATTTTGACAATTCCCTCAATTCTGATTTCGACCAATCAGTAGTTGATATTATTGTAGATTCAGTTCAATACTATCATTTTAGTGGGAGTATCATTGATATACACTAAATAAATGACCAGTTTCAAGAATGACAAGGTGGTCGAGTGGATAGGGTACAGAACTATAATACTAACCGAAAAGTACGAATGTCAGGTCCCGCTCCGAGTGTTTTTTTTTTTTCGTTTTTTTTTTTTCAATCGGCCGGTTCTGGGACCACAATTAATTCATTTATTATTTATTTTTCGCCGAATTTATTAATCCAGTGAGCAATTTGTTGATTTGTAACTATTGTGAGTCCGTGAACCAGGCAAGAGTGAAACATGGTCACCTGGACCGTGGTCCTTATCAGGTTCACGGAGAGAAAGGTAAAAATTACGGAACTCACAATTCGTTCACCGATTACGGAATCGACTCAGAAAATTCAAGTGACCGTATCGTAATTTTTCACAAGAGGTTCAAGTAAAAGTTCGTCACGCTCTGGAATAATTCCGTAACAGTTTCGTAAAATTTCCTACAACCACACTTTGCTCCGGAATTACGGAAAAGATACGTAATTTTTATTGAATATTTCTCTCCGTGTTTGGAAATCAGGTCCTGATTATGCTTTGCGTTCGTGTGTAAATTGCATTTCCCATCACGCCCTGATGTGATAACCTTAACCGGACCGGATCTTTTCTACGCGCACAGCAGACCAGGGCCTGGCCAGTCAAATATTAAAATTTCTATTCGGGTTTTTCTACTTGGTCGGCAGATTTTGTGCTTCACCCAAGGTCACCAAAGATACTTGGGACAAGTAGTTGCCGAACTTTATACAAGGAAACTTCCTTCAAGTACCATTTGGTACTGGTGAAAAGTACTTTTTTTGGTAATGTAAGGGAGGGTGGGGCAAAACGGACCAAGCGGGCAAAACGGACCGCAGGGCAAAACGGATCCTCACCCGAGTGGAAATTCCGGTCAGGTCTTGATCGAGTTTGGATCAGGTTAGACCTGACCACTGATCAGGTATTGATCAAGTTGATGGATCCGGTCTTGATCAGGCATGTTACGCCTCTGAACAATCCGGATTTGATCAGGACGAATGGATCAGAACTTGATCAACTCAACTGTATGAAAACCGGATGACTTGTCTGTCAGTATCAATAACAATTATCAATGATAATTAATCCAAAACAAAAGATAATTCAATTCTTTCACCATAGGCCGCCTCTCTTAATGAATCTCTACTGATATTACCTCTGAAAAAGCTTATTATTTTTTTACCGATGCTGGGGATTGAATCGTAAGGGGATGCCCTAACTACTATGCTATCACATTATATTACTATTGAGTAAACTATACATTGCCTATATGATTTGTATCGGAGTATTCGTTGAATTTACGATTATTCCTGATCTCGCAGAGGTGTGTGTGTATTCTCAGAGATAAAATATGTTCAATTAAATTTTTATTTATTTCATTAATGAATAATAATAATGATAATAACAATAACACTAATAAATAAATAGATATTTGGTGATTTTTTCTCAAGATCATTTGCGTGTACGTTTGATACTCCTCTGATACGTATTTACGGCATCATCATCCCTCTCTTCTGTATATTTAAGAAGGGTTGGCTGTTAATTAAATTGATTAATTTAATTAAATTCATTAAATTGAATTAATTTAATTTATAGTATAATGTTTTTTTTTAAAGATTGAAAATAATTATTGATAATGGTTGATAAAACTTAATTTGAATAGTATAATAATGGTTAATTAAATTATCCGAAAAACTTATTAAGATTAGTGTCAGGTANGGAGTATCATTGATATACACTAAATAAATGACCAGTTTCAAGAATGACAAGGTGGTCGAGTGGATAGGGTACAGAACTATAATACTAACCGAAAAGTACGAATGTCAGGTCCCGCTCCGAGTGTTTTTTTTTTTTCGTTTTTTTTTTTTTCAATCGGCCGGTTCTGGGACCACAATTAATTCATTTATTATTTATTTTTCGCCGAATTTATTAATCCAGTGAGCAATTTGTTGATTTGTAACTATTGTGAGTCCGTGAACCAGGCAAGAGTGAAACATGGTCACCTGGACCGTGGTCCTTATCAGGTTCACGGAGAGAAAGNTTGAATAGTATAATAATGGTTAATTAAATTATCCGAAAAACTTATTAAGATTAGTGTCAGGTAGATCGGATCTGAATCTGATCATTTTCTCTTCAATTGACCCCGTTCAAATGCCGATCAAAGACATCAAATCCGAATTTCATCAAATTGGGGTCAGGCAGCCGACCTCAGGGTGTGATCGTGCTTACCTGATCAGAACTTGATCTGAATCATCCTGCAGTTTTTCGGATTCGATCTACTGGATCAAAACTTGGACAAGTTCTCATCAGGCATCATCTGATCATCTCTACCTGATCAGAACTTGATCTGAATCATCCTGCAGTTTTTCGGATTCGATCTACTGGATCAAAACTTGGACAAGTTCTCATCAGGCATCATCTGATCATCTCTACCTGATCAGAACTTGATCTGAATCATCCTGCAGTTTTTCGGATTCGATCTACTGGATCAAAACTTGGACAAGTTCTCATCAGGCATCATCTGATCATCTCTACCTGATCAGAACTTGATCTGAATCATCCTGCAGTTTTTCGGATTCGATCTACTGGATCAAAACTTGGACAAGTTCTCATCAGGCATCATCTGATCATCTCTACCTGATCAGAACTTGATCTGAATCATCCTGCAGTTTTTCGGATTCGATCTACTGGATCAAAACTTGGACAAGTTCTCATCAGGCATCATCTGATCATCTCTACCTGATCAGAACTTGATCTGAACCCGCCTGTAGTTTTTCGGATCCGATCTGCTGGATCCGAACTTGATCAAGTTCTCATCAGGAATCACCGGATCAGTCGAACCTTGCAAAAACCTGATCAAGTTCTGATCGTGCTTCAGGTGAGCCTGAAGCAATTTCCACTCGGGCAGGGCAAAACGGACCACTGACAGAAAATTGATAATTTTTGTTTTTGCTTCCGAATGGAGCAAATTGGAAGTCATTTGTGGTTTGAGATGATTAGCAAATCTGTTCAAATTGCGATTCAACGACACTTGTTGTCTATAAACCGCCTGTGACGGTTACGATCCAAGAAACTCACTTTTTATGCAACACATTCAGAGTTCCTGATTTGAAGGGAAGAAAAAAAAACAAAAATTGTGGACCGTTTTGCCCTTTCGGTCCGTTTTTACCCTACCCTCTCCTACATCGAAATTTCTCGCGTGCATCGACGATTTTTTTCGAACAAAAAATAGGAGAATAACAGTTTATACCTTGTTGTTTTCGATATTTCTCTGAGTGTTGAAATTAATTTATCGTCAAATTAAATCGCATAAATGCCAATTCTAAGAGTATAAATCTATTCCGGTGAAAATACCATGCAGATATTATTAACACTTCCATGATGCGTTAATAATTTAATCATAGGTGAATATGGCAATAAGGGCGGGATCATGAGCCACCGCAGTGTTTCCGTAGAAGCAGCGCCCCGGAGGTGTATCCGCCTCATACTTTATACTTTCTTTTTTGAAAAGACATTTAACCCGTAAAAAGTAATAACATCCGTCCCATATGAATAGGTTTCTCCCCACCATGCAGTCTCGCGGATAGAACGCAAGGTTCCCTCTCCAGTTTTGCTTGGGGCATTATCAGACGTATCAGTTCGCTACCGGTTTATTCATCTTACTATTAATTAACTCAAATTTTATTCATTTCTAGAAACTCTTTATGATTTAATTTTTTCAGTACCCCGAAGTACATCAATGGTGTTGCAGGTCATTCGTCACATGGTCATTGTGCTATTTCAGCGTGTCTTTCTTTCATATTTGTTTTATCCATTACACATGGGAATCTGATATGAGGTGATTCAAGGATGATTTCATAATTGTATTATCCAAAACAATAGATTATGTTAAAACAGATGATGTATTTTCTATGTAAACTATGTAATTTCATCATACCAGTAAAGTTGACCTCATATTCATGGCCTTGTACTGCTTAACAAACGAAAGATTATAAATGTTCGATCTAGTAATCAATAAATAAAGGTGTCAGATAGCTTTACGGCCAGAAGGACATAATGTCAATTGAAGGTAGACTTTATTCTTGAGGACTGGTTAAGCCCCGCATGACCCTTGAGGTACTTAGCCGTAATACTCAGCGCCTGGACTAGACCTAAAGTGAGCCTCGTTGATGGCCTTATGAGTCACCATTTCAGCCTAATATCAACAATGAGAATCTAGCTGGCTGAGACCTGAGCTACTACGCCTTGGCAACCTATGGAGTTCATCAAAGGTGGTTTCCACCGTGAGTTTTGGAAAATTTTATCTGGGTAGATCATCGGGAGATTATCAAGGCAGCCACGTTCCCGATAAGATAGAATAAACCTGATCGGGAAATGATCCGGTCATCGTCAAGTTGTCCTGACAATTGAACGCTGTGTAAAATATCAAGTTTGATATAAAGTTGCAGACTGTTTTTTTTTATTTCACTAAAATTTATCACTAATTCAAATTTATCATTTAAACTGATCAATGGACAATAATTTTATGAAACTGTAACATTTTAGTATTTCTCGGATTTTAATGTAAGCAACTGTAGTTTATGTTGCTTTCTTACGTCAAATTGTAGCCAAACACTCGCAATGTGAGATTAGTGAGTCTCCCATTCAAAATAACGCGACGGAAAGAGACGTTTTGTAGTATGTTTCGAAAAATTTAGTCAGTTTTGCTCTAGCAGTCTGTCAAGACCCGTGAAAAATTTCTACCATCCAATACTAATATTCAATCTTAACCGTCCTATTCAAATCGTGATATGCAAATCAGTCAATCAAATTGAATTATCATGATTCATCCAACTACTGATAATCTACAAAATATTCAAATCACTAATTTCGGGCTGTGAAATACTCATGTGAATTGATGCGGTGTTCATCAGGGTACGCTTGCAATTAATCACAATCAATTAAAACTAGATCGATTGATAAATAATACAACCAAAGAAAATAAAAATATTTTATAAATTTGAACCAACTTTAATATTCATATCGACTTTCAATATCGCGTTAAGAATTGACTCGATGAATCCATTAGATTAAACTGTTGTAATTTAACTTTTCGAATATTTAATCCAATCAATCAATCAACAAAAAGGAAAAAGAAAGGTTGGAGTAAGAAATTAAAAATGAGCGACCCAATGTAATAAACATAAAAAAATCTGTCAATTGGAAAATTCTTTGAAATTCATATTAAACATCCAAATAAGTTAAATCCAGTAAATACCCCATTTTTCATTGCAAAATAACAATAAACTAAATTTTAGGTAAAATAACCTGTGTGAAATTGTTTGTAACTCAGGAGCATCTTTTAATACGACGCAATCACTGAACTTTATTTGTATTTTACGCATAACTAATCGGAATTCACTTATTTAATAATCGGAAAAATTTGCAGTGTTTTATGTGTATATGGCAGGATCAGGTAATTGTCAAGTTTTCTGGATTTTATTTAAATCATCTTCAAGTTTGTTACAATTTCGAATGATTTATCATTAAATGACGAAATAATTTAAAGGAAAAATGGTGTAGTACTCATAAATTGACATTTTTCAATTATTTCGTGAACGTTTTTTCAAAAGTAGATGTCTCATAGTTTTCCGGACATCAGATGTTTTGAATTTTTCCTACCGGTTTAAATAAAGCATTAAGTTTCAACTTCAAAGCTCAAATCATAAAATGTTTGCAAAATATTCAAAAATCTACGGTGCAATGCAACTAAAATGCGAGGCTTCGATGCGAGGCTTCGATGTTCAGTTAGAAATGTAGTGAACAAATTACCCTTAATGATTCAGTCAATTATTCGATAATTGTTTTCATAATTATCACGAGTATCGCAAGTTTACGATAATGAAAAAAATGTATAAAATGTACAGAGTTGATTTAGTTACAAGTTGAATTGAGTGTACCAGCACTTTCTACTTTTCGTTCATTGACTACAATAAAACTTTGCGCACGTGCTTCAGTGATCCTCGTGAATATGCACTGTATAATTTTCCAACGTAAAACCCTTGATTCGTAGTTTGTAACACCTTGATTTTTACAACTAGGTGTTTTAGAATTCGCATAATTATAGGCTAATATGATTTGTACACATATGGAGCTTCTAGGACCTCCTCTAAATACAGACCAAGCCTATGATTTGCAGAAGGCGTTGTTCGTCATGCATGAGTCCTAGTTAGAGAAGTTTTTAAGAGCATCCTACGGAATGTGCTCACGGGTGACCCCCTGAGGCCACGGGATCGGATCATCATAATCCCTGGCATGGGGTATCATCATAATTACCATCGTGTGTAACACGATAATTAGGCCGCGGAAAAAAGGTGAGTAGTTATAAAAACCATGGCAGGATAGTTTTGGATGGCTAATAATGTTCGCGCCCTTTGTCCAAAATTTCTGGGTGCTGGGTAAATCATTTTTCACGAGCATACATTCCAGACGTTATACATAATAGCAGTGATCTCAGTTGCCCCCGGTTATTAGCTGTTGAAATTGTTCTATTCAGTCATGCTAAGGATATTAATTATAATTTTGTGTTCTTTGAGTGATCAATCTCAGTTAAAAGGCTCAAAATACCTGTAAATATTTTAAGAATGGAAAAATTCAGGCGAATCGTCTCACGTATGTTGACTGAATATTGGTGATGGCTGGTTAAATTTTATGTCATGATAAATAAGTGAAATAAAAGGGAGACGATATTGTCGATGACATGCAATGCGCCCGCTGCTAGGAGATAAGAATCACGTATATAAAACGTATCATAACTCTCTCTTCTTCTTTCCCTCTTTCTTGCTGTACTCACCAGACAAAAATCCCTCCCTGGGTTGCATTGATACCTTTAATATGAAACACCTGGTAAGTGATCGTAAACCGCATCTTTGTCAGTGTCCATTTCCGAAGAGAAAAACTTACGCGTCATGAGTGTTTTTTTTTGTCGGAGTGCCTATTTTTTGTCAAATTTATTACTTCGATCACAAAATTCTGAAAGGCATGAAGTTTTAGATACTATCGGATTATTTTGAAAATTTTCAGTGTTCCCGATCACTAAGAATGAATAGTTAGAGTTGTAATAACTACTAGTAATTGAATTTTTTCATTATTTTTCATAATTACTCAATTAAAGAAAATGTTTTTAGTTTAATTTTGAAATGTTTCTCATGATGGCGGACTACCGAATCTAGACCTCTGTTGCGATCCAACAGTCATTTCGAGTTTCATATCAAATTTAATTATTAATTATAATTTTTCATTATATCATACGTCGATTGAATATAAACTTGAAGGCATATTTTTCTTTTTGTACATAAATAATCATTTGACTGTGTTGCGTAAAAATCTCAAGACTGAAATGAAAATTAAAACCGCAACGATTCAAAGTATATATTCTCTCTCACAAATACTCTGTTCAACGCGTTTAGAAATACTTTCTTTTCAACTTGTACCAAAAAAACAAACCTCTGCTCAGGCATGAAAATCTCGGCTAGAAGAAGTCAGTAACGGAGCAACCGTGACATTGAACACTACTCTCCGACTTCCAAAATTCTGGCACAACATTATTACGTATTCGAATTCTCAAATAAAATGAATAATATATAAATTTCTTTTCAAAAAAATTATTAATGAATAATATATTAGTTTTTGTAAATTATCCGCGTTTTTTTTCTCTTTGATAAAATAACCAATTGATTTTTCGGGCCACGTAAGTTGACATGCCTGGGAGGATTTTACGATTAAAGAAAAATTACGTGTCTCAAGGAAATATGTTTAGGATATTAGAATTTTTTCTCAGTGTGCGTGAGTGGCAATTTCAATCAGGGCCAGATCAGAATTTGATCCGGTTCGGCCTGACACCAGATCAGAATGTGATTATGTGAATTGATCAGGTCCTGATCAAAGATGTAACGCCGTTTTAGATCCAAATTTGATCAGACCTGGCGGACCCGAACCTGATCAAGCCCCATGGATCCGGAGCGGAGGAACGTGTCCAGTTTCATTACTAATAATCATTATCAAAAAATAATAATTAAATTTTCAAAAATCATTTTTGCGATCATTAACTTCCCGATCCTAAGGGAGGAAGTTATTGCCATTTTCGACATTATTGGTCATCCCGCAACACATTTATTGCGGAAAAACCAAATTTCATTATCGCAAATTATTCAGCCCAGAGTTGCTTTCGAATCCGGGATCCTACGCTTACTAAACCTACGCCCTAACCACTACCATACTATTCTTGCATTGTGAATACCGTATTGTCAATATGACATTCATTTGCATGTATCATCTAATAAATATTATTCCCCCATTATTGAGGATAAATCATTTTTAGACAGACTTCTGGTAGTAGGGGTGAATTCATTCACCACCTTCTCTCACCCCCTTCGCGCTATCGTTTTCCCCCACCGCCCACCTTCCGCTTTACATTTGACAATTATGATTTCTGATACTTAAGACATTTGAACCTTGAAACAGCTGATCCTTATGATTATCTGCCCCTTATGAAGTCTGACATGTAAGTCAATTGACCCTTCAAGATATTTGATCTTTGAAACTTCTTAACCTTATATTGTCTGACCTTTCAAACAAGATATTTGAGCCTTGAAATGTTTGACACGTCTCACCCTTGAAACATTTGACCCTTAAGAGATCGCGATTTTCTAGCTTCTCACTCGCTCTACAGTAGTGCCTTCTAGGTTGCGTATGGTTTAGCATTCTCTCACGATGCGACCACTTGAAGGTTAAGAACTCCGGACTCTTAAACATCTGACTCTTGTGAATCTTAAGTCACCTGCTCCTTGTTACTTTTGACCCTCAAGACGCCTGCCCCTTGAAGCGACTGACGACGTGTTCGGATTGCGATCAGGGTGATGAAATCTCAATCTGATATGGTTTATTTCAGGATGCCCTGCTTAAATTGACATCACGGTGATAGAATTCGAATCTGATCAAAGTGATTTCAAGCTGCCTGGTCTCAAAAACCCTGAATCAGTTTTTCACTCGGTTTTGATCAGGTTTCATCTAATCAGTCGCACCTGACTACAGACGGATCCATTCAACGTATCGATATGCCCGTTGAGCTACCAAAGACAGGTCCCTCCTTAAAGAGACTGTTTTTCATTTTACGACCACTGAGGATCGTTGAATGTGAAGTTAGTAGTTACACCCTGAAGAACCCAAAGTTACACGTTACTAAAATTCAAATTCGTAGAATTTATGAGGTTATGTTGCATTCAATGAAGGCAATGATAAATTTATCAATAATTTCTTCTGAAAACAGCATAACGTACATCATTTTTACTATCTGCCTCAACTTATGATGAATTCGACATCAATGTTATAATCTCTTCGCCCTCATTACCTTCACTTCCCCACGTAATTATGCCACATCCTGCTTTCCTCTTTCTTTCAGAAACTCCGCACATCGTATACGATAAGGAATGAAAGAAGATGCGCGGCTGGTCACTGGGAAACTTAATGAAACGGAAGAAATAACGGCAATCAGTGAAATATAAATGAGAAATGGGGTGGGGGAAGCACGGAAAGAATCTCGTTTGCCCGTCACGCGCGCACTGCACCCCCCGTCCTTTGCTTCTTCATTTATTCTATAAGGATACGTCAGTACAACCACAATAGATGAAGGTGAGAAATGAGGTTTAATTGCGAGAAACTGGGGAAATTCTGCTTCAGATCGACTAATGTCAATAAGAGTCTCGTCCGTAGAGTTAAGTTTTTCATTGGCAAACATATTATATAATTTCCGTAACGTTTCAGTCTTAAAGTAGAAGGAACTAATTTACATCAAAAAGAAAAAATTATTTCAACTTCACTCACGATTATTCACATTCCTTGAAGCCCGCAAACTATTAAAACTGCATAATTACACGAGAACATTGAAAGATTTACTATTCGCAAGAGGATCATTCGACGCTTCATGCACTTCAACAACGTTTCAACTTCTTATGAATAATTCTGATTTCTATTCCTCAATCTCATACAATGTTTTTTTTCCTTCAAACAGAACGTAATAGAGTCTCAGCCAGAACTGAAAAGACAAAGAGATCGGATTTAGACAAGAATCAGAACCGAGGAATGGGATCGATTAATAACCGCGCGAAAGAGCTCGCGTGGAAATCCAAAGATTTTCCAGTCACGTTTCTGGCCCGGGCTGGAGTTAATTTACGAAATAAATAATATCTCCTTGCGCGCGAGCCAACGGGAGGATATGTTGGATGCTGTAGTAAGGGGATGAGGGAGGGTGAAGGTATACTGTCTATAGAAGGAGGACTCATAAAGCTGCCTACGTGTCGAGCGTAATGAGAACTGGTGATTTTTCTTTCCGCGTTCGCTCGCGATTGTAAAGGAAAAATGAATGTGGGCGCAATACCAGAGAAGAACCAAATAAGGATTTTCTTCACTAGAAAAAAGTTCCCGAGAAACAAAACTCCAGATGAAAATTCAAGCCATCCTGACAATGCCATTCAGGTGATTCTTGGCGTTGCGTCATATTTGATGAAGATGTCTGAATTCTTGTTTCTTTTTTGTTATTTATGCTGAAAACCTCCTATGTGTTTATACAGCCATCTATGCCCTCGCTTCCGGTACAGCTGTGGCCAACTTCATGCACTGCACCGCATTTACCCCCTCGTAAACAAAGGACACACACGGAGAGAAATGTTGAGTAAAAATTAGGGAACTCACAATTCGCTCACCGATTACGGAATCGACTCAGAAAATTTAAGTGACGGTATCGTAATGTTTCACAGGAGATTCAAATAAAAATTATGGAACGCTCTGGAAAAATTCCGTGACAGTTCCGTAAAATTTCCTACAACCATAATTCACCCCGGAATTATGGAAAAGATATGTAATTTTTATTGAATATTTCTCTCTGTGCAGAGAACCACAGAAAATCTGCGTCGGTACAGTCAGTTACTTCATTTGCAACCTCCCGCTCGCCCAGGGCCGAGGTAGCTAGGCCAACTCGTAATAAGCAGAAGTGAACCCTTAACTTACTGGTAGAAATTAAGGGCCTGCTTCCAGCCAAGATCCGAAGGCCAGCCACCTAGTCGAACCTCTCCGTATCGAAATTTAAGTCCTAAGTAGTTCTACCAAGTGCTCTTTCTTTGCAGATTCGGTACTAAGAAGGACTTATTAGTAGTACAACTTATACCTAAATTCTTAGAATATGACCCTAATCCTGTGAAAGGTCCCGCCTATCAGGATCTGGTAGTCCCTCCTCCGGTACAGGTAATGAACCGTTTTTGGGGTTCATACCAGCTGCATCCACATCGGCGCGAACCTTGGGTAAGGCTAAAGCTGGTGAAGATCGTACTCTTCACTAGCGCTGAAATATAGTATTATATTTCTACGAAGCGATCGAACAAACAATTTAACCCATTGAACGAACTTCGTGACATACGTAGCGGTAGGAGCATGGTAGGGGTGCAACCAATGAACGCGCGTGACGGATGTCTGCTCGGCACGTATCAATTGTATACTTTGTTACATTGATGACTGCTTTAGGTTTATAAAATTTGATTTCTCTACAAGTTGTTGGTGTCCAGTTGATTATTTCATGTGTGACTTGATTCTCAATTAAAAATTCTTTGAACAATCCTGTTGAACGGGAAAAATTTCATCAAGATTATGTGAGGATCATCCGTTGTGATGAGGTACGAGCCTGAGTGCGCCATTACCACTCACGCCGATCTACGCGTGGTTGCCGACTGGGGAGGCATGACGATCGTTCGATGGGATAACGATGAATAAACTTAATTTAAATAGTAAATTATGTGAGTAAAATTATATTAATTAAAAAATTGCTGTTAGAAGGGCATCCTAACTGAAATTGATAAGCATCCTATAATCACAGAAATAACTAATTCTAGCGATTATAATGCATTGGAATTCATAAGAATTAAATTCGAATACACCAACGCATAAGTGTTATGATAAAAAATTTACCAGTATTAGGTAGATCTTGAATTTCGACACGAGTCCAATCTGTGCGAAGAGAAGTTAAAAATTCTACCCGCATTGGGATTCGCACCCCGACTGCCTAGTCGTCTAGCCGAACCATGTGATTTAACAACCACGACCACTGGACATTGGTGAAGCTCTTCTTTCTCTGGAGAGGAAATAAGAAATCGGGGGAGCTTGATAATTTCTACATTCTGTGACACCTATTATAAGATATAATGTTTCGATAAGCAACCGAATTTTCGAAGAAGCGCATTGTGCAGACGAGACCTAATACCCACTCGGCATATACAGAGGCACATAGTGTTGGTATCATTTTTATAGCAAGCAATTTCATTTGAGCCTTGAATCCATGCAGTGGTTTCTGATGAGAAGAGAAGAGAGTCCTGCCCGCCCTCTTCGTTTCCCTGCTCACCCCCACAGGGACGCCATCTTTTCTTTTCATTATAAAGGTTCATCCGCGGTGCGGTGGAGGCGCTGCTGAGGTGGATGATAAGGGGTGGCCCTCCGCTAAGTTTTCCATCGTTTCATATCTCACCCACCGCCCGCTGGCATTTTCTTCGGCTCCTGCTTGCTACCACCCACCCCCCACATCCCACGCTCTGATTAATGCCTCCACTAATAACGTCTTTTCCCCAGAGGAAAAACGCCGACAGGCGAATGGTATACGGACTTATGCGGAATTAAAAACGCATTTCCCAGTCGTTCATTCTTTTCCTTATTCCCTTTCGTAATTTTTTCTGCTATAATAATCCTATTTCGCGGAATTATTTTTTGTATGTTTGTGAGAAGAAGAAATAATTGATCAACGAGTCATTGACTCTTTAATTCTAATTTTCAGGGTTCACAGAAGCGAGTCTGAATTTTTTTCAACGGCAGTGGATCTTGTGCCCCCGAGTTCGTGCATTGCATTTATAACGTTTACGGAGATGCCTGTAATATAATGGCAAGGAGAAGAAGAGGCACGCCGGTTTTCACACGGCACTTTTGAAAAGAAGCACAACGCCGGAGAGAAACGCCCTGGACGTCAGACCTCGTCACCTCGGCCGAGACCTGGCATTGATTAATGACCGTAATATTCCACCGTATATGGGATACACTGTGGGGTGACACCTCTGGTGGTAAAGTAAAACATACGCGAGACGATAAGAACAGGAGGATTATGTTTTGTTGGATGAATTAGCGGGAATATGGATTCTGAGAAAAGTCGACTGTGTGAAAATTTATCTATTTTTGTTCCTATGCGAATAACCCATATTTTTACGAGTTGAATTTTGATAGGAAAGAACCATTTAGATTATTTTTTTATTATTATTAATTTAGGTTATCATCGACAGCTAAATTTTTCCAAAAAATAACATAATGATTTAGTTATCATTACGAAACCAGTTTCTGCCAGGGATCCACTTTCTGCTACACTTTACCCCTTTCCCGAAATATCAATGGCATTCATGACAAGAAGGTCAAGGGATATTGGAGAAATAATTGCGATGTTGATTAAATTGTCGTACTGCTAGTCGTCACTATGATAATTTAATCAACGGCGATCGTGCGTCGTAATTATTTCTATAATATGCGTTGACCGATGTCAACCTTGTCATTAATTAGCATCATGAATATGAGAACAGTTATCGTTCAATGCCATATATTTTTTTAATTGCGAGAAGGTTAATTTGAGTGTAATCAACACTTTTTCTCCCTTTTACTGTTAAAAAGATATCCATTTACATCTAGTGGATGTAGGGAAAATTAAATTATAAAAAATACTCACTCCCTTCATGCAATTTTTAAGTGATTTTTCGGTCGGACAATTAATGTGTTTTATCCAAAAATAAATGAAATAATCCAAAAAAATGATGAAAAAAAATCGAAACAATCAGGAAAGAAGTATCTGAGTCTGCTGCAATACTGGAAATTTTTCCAAAACTTTCCATAATCTTGCATTGCAAAAAAAAAATTATGAATTTTAATATTTTTGTATTCTTTCCAGCAATAAAGCCGAGATTATCGCACTCTAAATTCGACGATTTTTTCTGACGAAAAATTAGTATGCGAGAAACTAAATCTAGATTTTACATTCATGTTATTATTAAGGATAATCGGGCGAGGAGGAAATGTAGGAGGTGAGGCGGAGGGGTTTTTATTGTTTTCCTGCAGAAAACCAATCGCTGAACAAAAAAATTTTTCCCATTCGGATTCAAAATTCAGACAATATTAGGAAGTATCTCCGGTTAAAAATTATTTTTGGAGCTAATCAAATTTATTTATATCTGTTCCATGCATGAAAGGTTTTCAGATTGTATTTTTTTAATAAATGAAAAAATATTAATTCATGCGAAAAAGTGGCAACATCGTCGGTATTTTTTTTTTCACCAAGAGCTGGTACCACTGGCTCGAGGGATCTCCAATTACAACGCTTCATCGCTCTCTCTCTCTCTCTCTCTCTCTCTCTCTCTCTCTCTC
>NW_021680549.1:108595-144044 GCF_001412515.2 Diachasma alloeum
CTCTCTCTCTCTCTCTCTCTCTCTCTCTCTCTCTCTCTCTCTCTCTCTCTCTCTCTCTCTCTCTCTCTCTCTCTCTCTCTCAAGAGACGTTTAAATTGACCGCGCTACCCCCACCCGATCGGTACTTGGGACCCTGCTGCTCGTTTGGGCTGCGTGCGCAGAAATTTCATTTTTCAGTACTTTTTTCGCTATTATTAATAAACAATGCTCATAGGCGACAATCCTTTTCACTCAAAAAATCATTGATCATATGTTCTACATGTGTCTAAAGTTTCATGACTTTGGCTGCATTTTTTCCATCGGTTTTGCAGTCGTTTTGGTGATTTCCATAAGAACACGAGTTAAATGACCACCTTTTCAAAAATTCATAATAAATTAACCATGCACCCCAGCAGTCTGAAACTTTGCACATGCCTTTTCCGTCATTTAAAGAATACGTTTAAGAAAAGAAAAAAATGGCTGCTTTTTTTTCAACCCGCCCAGCTCGCCTGATTTTACTTAACCCTGTTCTAGATATTGCGACCAAGATATACTGACAAATAAAGCTCCAAATTGTCGATTTCTGCGGTTTTTCGTTCACTCTGACCCGAGTTGTGATATAATGCTGCTCTCGACCTCATTGGCGCGAAATTTAAATGTCGGGACGAATTCTCTAGTCATTCGGTGTACATTTTACGGAGAATATTGATTGTATCAAAAAAGTAACGAATTGTGGTCTACTATTTTCTAATACTTTTATTATTTTCAACGTGGTTTGCAAATAATCCGTTTCCTCATTGTTTTTAAGTCTACAACTCGTCGCCCCACAATGCAAGGGGTTTTTATTCGTGTGCACATCTCCCTCGTCATTGGCATCGACCTTTCTCCTACTCTTTCCCATCTTCGATTGTTTCATATATAAATTATACACTTTGTCTTACTAATTTACCGTTCCAATGTTTAATATTTTTAATTGGAGGCTAAAGATCCATTTTTTATTTCCTTTTATCACTGTCAATGGATTTAGCGCGAAACCACATAGGATCACATAGGTTATACACCACGCACCTGAAGCGAGTAGAATACTCTACAGGACTACCAGCTTGGAAAAATAAAATGGCTACTTCGTACAATATTGCCACTTTTTCTATGGATTTTCCTACAACTCCGATAATTACAACGAAAGTTTAGATAAATAATGCAATACGCATAACTGATTGCAAAAAAAGTCGATTAATTCATGGAAAATTCTCTCACCTCAGAAAACCGAGTTCATACACTTCAATAAAAGGAGAAGCCCCTTCACTCCCATCAAAATTCACATCGAAGGCGATCCCGTCACGTTCACCGAAAGTGCGAGATTTTTAGGAGTTCTTTTTGATCATAAATTAACATTTTAAATCCATCTCAAGTAGCTACAGGGCTCCGCCCTCAAGTCGATGAACATTATCAAACTCCTTCGGGGAGTATGGTGGGGCCCAGGTAAGAATTACATAGGCTGACGATGAGAACAAGCCTGTATGAGCCCAGGGTTGGCGAGGCTCAGTTATTCAGACCTGGGATAGGCTTGGTTTCATCGTCCACTTGAACTTCAAATGAGGATGATTAAAGGAGCCATTGGCGAGGCTCAATCCAGGCCTAGTCCAGGCTTTCAGTATTCAGGCTCAGTAAGTCAAGGCTTATTCAGGGCTCAGCAAGGCCTCGAAAATTAAAGTTACTTTCGATTAATTTCCTCAATTTTTATATCAATACTCATTAGCTAATGGTGGTGAAAACATTATCATCATCTACAAACATAGCTATAACACAAACATAACTACGGATCAGAAGGACCCCGGATCGAACCCCAGCAGAGGAGCAAATTTTTTAATGTTTGATTTCATTGTATTTCAATTTCCAGGTGCGCGGTAATAATCCAGGACGAATAATTAATAGAAACCAATGATGATAATAATTTTTTTCCCATCCATTGTTAATTAACCGACAATCACAATCATCAATAACGCTTAGCAACAGTCATGTACGGTCCGACCGCACTCTCTTTCGTAGGTTACTGTAAATTCATAAAAAGGGTTATGAAGCAATAAGAAATTGTTTATAGAAATATCTGTAAACAATACTCCAGTTTATTTAGCCGAAGCTCGATTGAGCCTTTAAAAGGTGGTAATTCAAGGCTTGAATCAAGCCTTGGCACCGAGCCTCGTTCAAGCCTTGCGGACTAAGCCTGAAACGAGGTTATCATTTTAGGGCTGAAGGAGGATTGATCCAAGGCTGAGCCCCAGCCCTGATTGAGCATTTCCGAGCCTTGGTCCACGGCTTGATGAGCCCTGTTTCTATTGTCAATTCTTACCTGGGGTGTTTGATCCTGAAATACTCATTGTTCTGTATAATGCCTTCGTAAGATCGGTTCTCGAATATGCACTTTTTTATATTATCCAAGTAGAAAAACGTATACTTCGAAACTGAAAAAAATTCAATTTGCAGCCATCAGGCGCTGGTTCGGTTTTAGAAACTTCACCCTAGTGAACGTTTCCCTGACTACCGAGAGCGAGCTCCCTCTTCTCGAACATCGCGCATCCTATTTCTGTAAAAGTTATTTAATGAAAATTCTCTCCAACAAAAACCTCCAGATCTCGTCTACAATTCACGATCTTTGCATTACTCCTGGAAGGGAAAATTTAAAAAATCGACTCATTTTTACCATTTCGAGGGGTTAACCTATTTTTCAGCGGGTGAAGGGAATGTCGTGGAACATTTTCGAATAACAAACGGCGTGATATTTTTCCTTGCACATTATTCTACGAACAACTAAATTTTTGCTATTTTTGATTTTAAAAAATACTTTTGAACTCCAGACACTCTGAACGAGTATTTTATTCTCATCAGATTCTTCAATCAAAAGTTATGTTATGACAAATTGAAAAATTGAAAAAAGAAAAAAATGGGGAATCTTAAAAAAATGAACAAAAAATGGTCTTAACATAATTCTCTATTTGTTTCTCGTGGAGACTTTCTGTGGAGGGTTAAGATAAATCCAGATTTTTTTCCGATTTTTTAATAAACTTTTTCATGCATCATTTGCATTTTGCGACCATATCATATGAAGTTGTTGAAACTAAAATCATAGTGAAAAAAAATTCAGCTGCAATGTCTCTAGTGTGTACCGTTGTGAAAGTCCACTCTTTTTGTGAGTTCGTGGCTTTTCACCCTCAGCCCTGAGTCAATTTCTGGGGTAGATTTTTATTTTTAATATCAAACTGTGCTATTTACTATGTTCATGTTGACACTGTGGCGGTGTTAATTTTCACTCCATTCATTACTTAACTCGGAATTTTTATACTCTGTGTATATATTTGACTTGTTTTCGCTTATTTTATCGAAATTCACTCAGCATTTTTTATTATCTAAGAAGTTTTTGCATTTTTTATTCATTTTTTTAAGGGTAATTATTTTTTCCCCCCGACAGCAAACCAAACCCAGGGGTATGTGATTTTGACACTTCATAACACAACTCTTCAATGTGGTTATCCAGACGAAACCACATGAAAAGTCATTTGAAAAAATGAATATTTGTAGTAGAAATGAAAAAATACATTCCGAGGAACTGAACTACCTCGCACGGAAAATTATATATTCGGAACATATATAAATCAATGTATCATGGATATATGCCACATATATTCAACATATAGACGCATATATGTCACATGTATCTTATATATATGTGTAATACACCATTTTTGGCCCAATCTTATACATGAAAAATGTATCATATATACTGCAATTATGCGATTATATATGCGATATATGTGTGCGAGTTTCCAATTCATATATATGCAGCATATGTTTCACATATATTTCAAATCATATATTTGAATTATAGGCAATATATATGCAAGATATGAGTGAAGCCTTCTAAAATGTTAAATATCAAGTTTATAAGTCTCATTCATGATTTTCTGCATATTACTATTGCAGCCCCACCTAAATAGGCTATAAATGGAAATTAAATTTTCCTATCAGGGATTCAAACCTATACAACCCATGGAGTCGCAACCTAACGCGTTACCATGGAGCTATCGCACACAATTCGTAGTGGTAGCAATCCGCATTGTCTATATGAAGTATCCAAATCGATTTCAAATCCATTTGGAGTTTATAAATGTCCAACTAGTGCTCACTCAATAGTTGACGGAAATTATTCTTCAGAGTCTTGAAGCGGGTGATTTAAGGAGCGGCTGGAATTTTTTTGCTATGAATCTCTTGATAGAGGTAAAAACACACTTCTCAAAAAACTTTTTTTTCTTACTATGCACAGATTACTAAAATCCCATGATTATTACTGGAAAGCAGAAACGTTATTTCTCTTCAATTAGTACTCTTAGTAATTGACACTCTTGATATTCAATTTCGGATATCTCTCTATATAATAAAAAAATAAGGACATTTAAAAATTCAGGAGACGCCCCTCATAACCCCATATGACCCACTTTCTGACCCCCATATGACCCAGTTTCTGACCGCCCCTTGGCCCAGTTTCTGACCTTCTCGTATAAGGACATCCCCCCATATAAGGGCACCCCCCTATATAAAGGCACCCCCCATATGAGGGCACCCCCCCATATGAGGGCATCCCCCCATATAAGGGCACTCCCCATACAAGGGGGATGTCCATATATGAAAAAAAAAATTCTAAGAGAATTAGAATTTAGAGAGAAAAATTTCCGTTTCACCCAGCCGGGAATCGAACCCGGGTCTCCCAGATACGCGCCGGGCACTCTTACCGACTAAGCTACCGGGAACCACAGAAATTCACTCTCAAATTCACCTCAAACACCGCCTAACCTCTTTTAGGCATTAAAGAATTCTAAGAGAATTAGAATTTAGAGAGAAAAATTTCCGCTTCACCCAGCCGGGAATCGAACCCGGGCCTCCCAGATACGTACCGAGCACTCTTACCAACTAAGCTACCCCCCCCTCCCATATAAGGAGACCTCCCATATAATAATTCTTTTCAGTAAAATATAATGATAGTTTTTTTTTATGGGGGTCCCCCCCATATAAGACCTCCTAAAAATGGACAATATTGAGTGGTTGTACCCCACTGGACAGGCGTTGGATGGAGCCTGATCCCCTCCCCCTGCCGGGGGGGGGGGCAATGATATGAATGAAGAAAAATTTTGGGTGGTTCGAGTGATGAAATTCGTTGTCGACGCAAAATCAACATTTGACACAAAAAAATGTTCATGGCAGGACGTAAGTTGAAATCAGAATAATTGAAAAAAAATATGAGAAAAAAGGGGGGGGGAGCAAACAAAGCGAGCGGGGATGATGACAATTTCCAGTCGCCAATCAGATGGTGTCGAAGTTGTACTTTAATAGAAATTCGCTTGAAATAAGTTAGAGACCTTAAGTTTTTCAGGAACTTGTCTTATAAAGAACTGCATTCCATTTTTTTTGTCATTCTATTTCCTTCTTTTTCTTCTTTTCCGATCATCTTCGAATAATTAGGTTTAGCAAAACCCTTACGAGGGGGGGGGAGCGAGCGAAGCGAGCGGGGAGGGCAAAGCCCCCCCCGGGGTTGGCGAGCGGAGCGAGCAGGGGGCGAAGCCCCCTAGTGGAATAAATGAAACGGGAGAAAAGTACTTGTATACGGAAACAGGAAACGAATAAAATATGGTGTGCCACCGGTATTTTACCGGGAGAGTTCATAAGATGAATGAACTCCGTCATTTTCCCTGTGCTCAACCAAAACATATCCTTTTCACCGTCAATTATACGAAATTTCTACAGGATTGAATATACGGTAAGACTCTCGAGAAAACCGGTAAAATGACTGGGGAATGCAAGAAATTATTCAATTCAAATTCCTTCGAGGCTACAGAAATTACAAATAGGGAGTTCGGGACAAAATGGATCGATTTGAAATTGAAAAAAATATTTGTATCTCAGAAACAAATTCATGAGTGTAATCAACAAACGACACAAGCCCCACAAGAAATTGTCAAATTTTCTGAAGGTCAAACGTTACGGGGTTCAAAATTGGATGGTTAAATTTCACGAGAGTCAAAAGCCACGAGGGTTATAAGGAGATAGTCAACTTTTCTGACGGTTAAACGTTACGAGGGTCACAAGAAGATGATCAAATTGCACGAGTGTCGAACGTCACAAGGGTTACCGGGAGAGGGTCAAGTTTCTTGAGGGTCAAACATCACCAGGGTCACAAGGGAATAGTTCAATTTGACGAGAGTCGAACGTCACGAGGATCACAAGAGGATAGTCAGATTTGACGAGGGTCAAACAAGGGTCATAAGGAGAACGCCATATTTTCAATTTCTAAGAGCCTCACATGGAGAATTCAATAAAGCTCTATAATCAAGACCATGATCCTGCTTACAATTGAGAGACTGAGATTGTGACTTGTGACTTTTGAACACCTTGATATATTTAGGCATCGTATTCCCTTGTGATCCTTGCGATGTATGACCCTATCGTAAATGCTCATCCCCTTGTGATGTTGGACCCTGGTGAAAATCACCGTCTCCTTTACCCTCGTGAAAATTGACCGTGACTCTCGTGAAATTTCACCATCCATGTGACCTTCGTGACGTTTGACGCTCGAAAAATGTTATGGTTTCGTTGTGACCCTCGTATGGTTTGATTGTCGTGAAATTTGACCATTCTCTTGTCACCTTCGCGACGTTTCACCCTCGAAAAATTTGACCATCTCCTTGTGATCTTTGCGATATTTGACTCTCGGAAAATTAGACCATTTTCTTATGACACGCGTGACGCGATAATTCGCTTCTTCTACAATCATGTATGTATTACTCCATCAGGAGTCTACTGTAATTGATTAAGGAGAGTTCCGAAAATTCTCGGAATTTTCACGATTGAACGCGAGACATTTCCGAAACAGTCTACAATCGGATCGTTTCACCAATTCTTCATTAATATGGATGTCAAATCGGATTTCTCCCGATTTTTTCACCCGAGGCGCATCCTTCATAGGAATCTTCGGGAAAAATCTTGCGATGGCAAGACTACTTCTGATGATTTGAAATTTTTCACCGCCTTCAATGTTGAATAATCGAGTACAAGTTTGGTACACTCTCCCTATCTCATTGTAAGTGATTTCTGCTCATCATGTTTATTGATAACTCGTCGCAATTACCAAAATTGCTGTTTTTCTTTTTAAATAATTCAGTCCACGATTTTCTCATCACACTGCCTGTAAAATGGTGTTTGATGGAAACGTCGTGTCCGTCAAAGGCCGTTTACAGACAGTGTGAAGAAAAATGAGCTTCGTCACTCGGACGGAAAAACTTTTCAGACTCGTGTGATTGCAATTCCCGGGTCTCGCTTCAGTCTGCAATCCTCACACTCGTCCGAAAAGTTTCGTCTAACCTTGTGACGAAAATTGCTATTTTTTGTTGGGGACTTCTTAATATTTAATGTATTAACAGAAAACCATGGCATGCATAAAAGCGATTGAGTTCTTGCTCGTGATGGCACCATAAAATCCAAGTTTTTGAGTCGCTGTTTTTTTTATTCACTTTATGACTCATTGACGAAGCATCGAAGTGAAAAAGTCATTAGACTCTTGATTCCAAATAACGCTCCTTAGCTACCCTCACAGTAAATACGTTCAGCCATATATATATCGTTCAGACATATATAATAACATATATTCTACATACATCTCACATATATTTTCACTCCACATATAAGCCGTATATATAATCGAATGTTTATGCAATAAATGTGACATATATTTTTACATATAAATGACTTATTTTTTACAAATTCTTCAGAGTATATTTTCGCATATATGTGACATATATACCACATACAGCATTTTTGGAAATATATGTGATATGATTAAAATATATGCCATATATATATTCGCATATATTTTTTTCTGTGCAGGACAGAGCACGTTTTTTGAATAACTACTTTGTTTTCCTAAAAAAACTGTATTAAAAAAAATTATTCCAGGAAGTTGAATAGATTAACCAGAAATTCTCTAGCGAGCAAATTAAAAAATTACGAGAAAACTAAAAAATTGGAAACTAAAAAATTAAAATTAGGAATCCCCCATGAAACAATTATTCTCGAATAGTCGAAAAAGTGAAAAATAAAAACTCAAGAGACGAAAATAAAAACTCAAAATTAAAATTTACAGAATTTTACAGAAACTGAAATATTGTTTTGCAACAGAAGAAATAGCGAAAAATGAAAACTCAAAAATGAAGATTTAAGGATTTTGCAGAAACTAAATTTTTTTGCAACAGAAGAAATAGGGTAAGCCCAGCAGATCGACACTGCCCTATAGACGGATAAGCTACTTTTGGATAGGAAATTACGCTAAAAAATGCTGAAATGTAAATTATTGCTTTGAATTTTCACTAACTGTTGTAATTCTTAACCCCTGAATGGCCATTTTTCCGATCAATTTTTTTTCAATTGCTAAAAAACAAACGTCCATCTACTGGGCGGTTTTCTTAGGTATCCATCTCCCGAGTAGAAATTTTATCGGGTTATCATCGGTTACCGATGAGGTGCAACCGACATCGTCACCGGTTTCACATAGGTTTCGACTTACAAGAAACTCATCAAAACGTCACGCAGTTACCTCACAAGTTATAAGTAGGTTATAGCCCATTAAAAATTCACGTGATTATTTATCAACCCCATTATTATTAACAATTTGTCAATGATAAATAACTCATTAATTTCCATGGCAAGCATGCCCAATGATAAGAATCGATTTATACACGTAGAAAAAGAAAAAAAAATCATATTATCGATCAGTGGTCACCCGTCCAATTCCGAACCTTACTCGATGTTACTTTGGTGATCGCATGTTGTGCTGAAGTCCAAGTCCGCTATCCTGTGATTCTTGGGAATATAACATCTCAATATTCTAGATAAGGCGAAGATTCTGATTCTCTGATGATTGACATATAATTTTGCCCAAACCTTAATTATGGCCCTTCCTAATTAATGAACCTTATTTCTGACCCTCACGATTCTTATTTCTGATCCTTATTTCCGACGTTCATTCCTGATCCTCGTGACCCTTATTTCTGAGTTTATGTTTGAATCACATTTCTGACCCCCATGACCCTTAGTTTTTACCCTTTTTTGTGAGCTTCATTTCTGACCCTCGTGACCCTTATTTCTGACGATTATTTTTAATTCTCATTTCGGACCCTTGTTACCCTTAGTTTTGACCCTTCTTTCTGACCCTAACTCCTGATCCTTATTCCTGACTCTTGTGATCCTTATTTCTGACGTTTATTTTTTATCCTTATTTCTGACCCTTCATTTTGACCCTTATTTAGGTTACTGATAGGTTCTCTGATGGGATCAGTTATGCCCGACCGGACTTGGAAAATTAAATGTCTTTAACACCTTATAAGGGACAAATAAGTTACAAAGGGGTTGAGCTACATAAGTTGGTGATGGGTGGTAAACTCATCTGTCACCCACAATGATCATCCCTACTAGTATTGTTGCGTTTGGAACCTACAGGTTATACGTCAGGTACAACCTATGAGGCAGTAACCTGCAACAAACTCAAACTCACAGGTTCCCAATGCACGTTGGTGACGCCCGACGAACATTTCTACTCGGGTACTGGGCAGTTTACCCTACCATAAAAAAGTCGGGGGACACAAGGCTTCACGTAAATTGTGGTGTCCCTTCGACTGTTTTTGCTATTCCTTCTGTTGTCGTAAATTCCCACCGAACGATTTTTCAATGAATAAGGGAGGGGCTGCCACTCATTCAGTCCAATATTCATTAACCTCCAATGATCATCATCAACAGACGAAGTAGCATACTGAGTAATTGCTCGTCTGGCACGCGGACAACGGAGGATCAAATCCCTGGAGCTTCTCAAATTTGCAAATATTAACGGAACTGACCGACGAAAAAAAACATGAGATACTTTCAGATTAGGTTGTACGACAAGTAGCACTGCTATGGTCTACCTTCATTGAATTGTACAGTAAACTTAAACTTTTTTTGTTACATTTATTGGATACAAACATCCAATTTATACAGTCAAAAATTCGATGTTAATTCTGACACCAAATTGGAGCCTCAGAACGTTCACACTGCTTTTAGCGTGGATTAACGGTGTCGAAAATTTGGGATGAAGCATAAATCCGTATTAACGCTATCATCAAAATCGCTTAACGAGTAATACTGCATGGAGTGAATAATAACATCGACTCAATACAGTTGACACTGAATACTGTAAAATGGATAGTTTTGAATTCTTCATGGTGTCAATAAAATTGCCAACACTGCTTCTAGTTGCAACGAAAAAACATTTTTATTGTGTACACTCGGCCAAATAAGTTCTGTCCGACATGAAGTTGGTTCTCCCATAAGGCTAACACGGGGGAACCACCTTCAGGTGGGACAGAACTTATTTGGCCGAATGTACTACACTGAGCAAAACAGCACACGAAAAATTACTGTGCAATCTGGATAATCAAACAGCAAAATTGTTACTTGAAATAAAGGGGTAAACGTGAACCAGAGCCGAAATTTTCCCTTCTGCAACGTGATTTTTACAAACCAATCATTAAATTTGTGAGCCGTCGGTGAAAAAATACCAGAAAGACGAATACATTTTCATTCACATCGTTCAGTAGTTTTTGTTGTATTTTTCGTACAATTTTCCATTGTTTTTTTCCCCTGTACGTAATAGAAATGGAAGGAAACTCTCTAGGTGTTTAGACGTTTCATACAGGTGTGGAAAGGAGGTGGGTTATTTATACGCTCACAAAGCGTGACATTTATCGTTACCCAGCCAATATTACGATTTGATCTTCAATCGATCAAGTGTATATAACACCTCGCTACACGTCCTCCTGCAAACCCGATAAGTGCATAGCAGGCGATGCGTACACCGTGATTTTCGTATTTTATCGCGAAATAATAATAAACCAGATATGTTGCAGCAAACAAGAGTACAGGGCAAACGACCATTTGATATTTTCCTTCAACGTTCGTTCCCCTCCTGCCAACGATAAAAACGATTTCTAAAAAACTCATCGAGTCTATTGTAGAATATACGCGGAACTAGAAACTGTGTAGTCAATATAATTGCGGAAAAAGTGGATCTACGAGATCATCTAAGTGACATCAAAAGTCCAACTATTTTTAGTGATCAATTAATTTGATAATTCGATCATTTCATAGAGTAAGGAAGAGATAGAGAAATTACAGCTATGGAATTTAATTGGTTGAGTGAACGGTTGACCGATTAAAATTAGAAGATTTTTCTTTTTTTAAACTTATATCACGTAGAAATCGTCGCCCAAACGATCAAGATCATCGAGGGATGAGGGAGCAATATCGATTTGTTACCGTTATCGAATGGCCTGACCTTTCATTTTATTACGAATTAGAACGGCCTCGTTGATTGTTGGTGGACGATTAGATTAATGGATAATAGACAGTTTCGTAAATTATAGATATGAGAATGTAGCAGCGGGTAAGGATCCAATCGTTGAAGGAATTAAATGTTTGAGGAAGTGAGGATTGATGCGATCTCCATTAACCCTGAGCTGGATCAAAACAATTGACATAAAGAGGTGATTTCAGATGATGCGGGCGAATTCTGGTAGCTGAGAGTCTACCGTGTCATTACTGAAGGGTTAAACTCATTTAATTCCAGTTGTTGTGACTACACACGAGCGGTTGAACTATTCAACACCTATGCGGGGATGAGAAATAACAGTTAAAGATAATTATCGAAATGTCATTTTAGGTTGACCCGCAGGGAAAGGAATGCATTCCTTGCGTCATTCTTGTATTCCATTAAAAAAAATGGAATACAGTATATTTCTAAGCTAGGAAGGGAAAATAAAAGAGTCGTGCCAACATGCGGAATTACTATCCGAGTCAAACCACGTGGTCATAAGTTCTGTATTTTCCTTTCTTACATTGTTGAAAATTTTGGTCTCAAATTTCCTGTACACTTTTTGGAAATTTTTATCGAATTTAATGACCTCTAAAATTTTAAGGAATTTTGTCATAGAAAATTCAGAATTTCGTGGAAAAATCAAAGAGAACTGCAAATTTCAGTTCCATTTTCTCTGAAAATAAATAGAAAACCAGAAAATTCTGGTAGGGGAGGATGGGGCAAAACGGCCCCCCTTCAATGGTCAATATTTTCCGATTCAATAATCCGATTGGGATGAGTTAGAGCTCGTTTTGAAGAATGGAAAATTATCTTCAAAATGAAGTTGAAACTGGGAATTTTCAGAATGTCATTCACAAGTTATTGACAATTGAAGGGGGGCCGTTTTGCCCCACCCTCCCCTATATATATTCTGGAATTTTGCGGACTGTAGCACTGAATGCGATTTAAGGGAACAAAATCATGAAATCTCAGATTTCATAGAAACTTCAGTGTAATTTCGCACTGAATATTCAATAATCAATAGGCTGTAGTGGTCACGCGGGGAGTGTCCCGAGTGGAAATCTCGATCAGGTTGTCCAGGTCTAAATCAATTTTAGATCCAATACTGGCCATGATTTTCTGATCAGATCTCCCGTATAAGGACGTAGTTAATTTCTGAACAGGTTCTGGATCTGGTATGGCTCAGTCACTTCTGATCCTATCCTGATCAGTCAAAGTTGGAAAAATTATACTTAATATTCCTGGTCCAGTTCGCATTCGACACAGCTGACCTCGACCCCGATAGGGTGTGGTAGGAAATTCTTGATCTGTTGAGGATCCAACCGATCGGATCTGAGCGTTTTTTGAAATTCTGAACCCTTCCTGCTCTGGTTTGAATTCAGAGTACCTTAAACGACTACACGTATCTCAAATTTCCAATAGTCCATGACGTAATCTTTCCTTTCGGGGTTCTCACTGAGGTATACAGAGTATCTTCTATTTATTCTATTCTATTCTATTATCTATTCTATTCTATTCTTCGTCGTTTCACAGTAAAGGACTTCACACGTCAGTGTTGTTACGATTCTCGGTGAGTAAATAGTGCATGAATCATGGGTGACAAAGCACACTCAAATTAGTACAGGTTACCAAGAGGGGTAACAGTGAGATTCTATATTTTCTAGACTTTCGCGATTTTCTAGATTCTCTAGATTAGGAGACCATTCTGACAAAATCATGAAAGGCATATAGTCATTATTTTTACAATTTTGTTTCGTTAGTTTCAACTTTAATACAAATACGCAGAACCATAAGGTCCAATCTCAAACTCACGAAACTTCTCTGAAATCGATTTTTGAAATTTAATTTTTCAGCTTCTATGAAGAGTTCTATCGAAATTCATTCAACGCCGGTTATTGCTGTTATTTACTATTCAATTTCATTATCAAGAATTTCTCAATTAGTTCATCGTTGAAATTCAAAAACTAATTATTTCATCGGAGACACACATGACTAAACGAAAATTCGACTTCAAGACAGTGCAAAATCTTGTTTTCATTGCATGTTAGCTAATTTATGAATGATGACAACCGATCCTGAAACATTTATTCTGCGCTGATAAGACATATTGGATACTGAGCTTGGATCAGGTATTGACTAGACGGATTTGATTGTATACTGGGCAGAGAGCTCGGATCCAGTACTGAACAAATGAACCGGATCCTGACATTCGGATCAGGCATGGATCCAAACAAGCGTTACAAATTTGATCCAAAACTGATCAAAACCAGTTTTTACTGACCAGTCCCTTATTCGAAGCGCATTTGAATTTCCACTGTGGATGTTGCTCCGGCGGTCATCCAAGCTAAGCAGCGTTCAGTCTGCCCAGTACTTGAATGGGTGTTCGCTTAGGCACACCTAACCGCGTGGGACTACAGTCGCTAGGCACGAATGTAGAGAACCACTGTGCCCATTGAGTCAGTGTGACCAATGGATCCAGTGGAATCCGTGCATTATCGGCTGGCTGTACGACTGGGGTTTTCCATGGTTTCCCTTGCAGTCCTAGCCCGAATGGGGTACAGTTAAGAGTAGGACGGCCCATGGTAACGCAGAAAAAATCAGAAGAGAGAAGTGGGAGAGGCAAGGCAGACGAGTGGGGAGCCTGTAAAACCGTAATGGTAGTAGGAAAGAAATATGAATTTAAAAAAAGATATATTCAATATTCACATTAGATTGAAAATTCAAATAAATTAAGGAATTCTCGTCTTTACGTTGCGTAAAATTCTGGACTTGTATGAATTTTCGGTGAAACCTGAAATTTCATTATTTTTTCCCCCTAATCGCATTCAGTGTCGCTGTCCTGAAAATTGTAATAGTAGTCAACTGTCCATGAAATTTCATTTTTTTTCGTTCGTCCGGGAAAAGTTAATGGACGTGAGGGTAATTTGTGCCGAAAGTGTAAAATTTACCCTCCTTTTCATCAAAAATTATCCCAATGAACGTGACTAATTGCTCAATATTGTGCATAATTTTTCTGTAACGGAGAATGATTTTTTACCGTAACATAGCTTCAAAGGTAGCAAAAATCAAGGTTTCATAGACAGTTCAGTAGTGATTTTCAGAGGAGTGATATTAACGATGTTCAAGCGATGACGGAATATAGGAGGTGAGGCGGAGGGGAATCTATTATATTCCTGCAGAAAACCAATCCCTGAACCCAAAAATTCGGTTGTCTTCAATTAAATAATGCGACCATATTGAGATTCTTCTGTAGTCAAATAATATTTTTTATAACTATTCAATTTTTACATCCTACATGACTTGCATCAAAATAGTATATTTCGTCATTAGGCCGAAAAAAACTTTTCTGGCGAATATGAGGTTTGCAGCACGAGCCGAAGGCGAGGGCTGCAATCATATTCGTCAGAAAAGTTTTTTTTGGCCGCATGATGAACAATATTTTTACGGCCGGAATGACAAAAAAAAATTATATGCCATTTTAATAACAAATGGAAAATAATTAATTTGTGTAAAAAAAGTGGCAACGTCGGCCTGACGCCGTTTTTCCTCAGAGTTGGTCGGCCTGCCACACTCTATGAAGAGTTCCCAGTGTACGCCCGAGTCAAAATTTTACCGGGTCTCCCGACGTAGTTTCAACGTTTTGAACCTACATTGCTTGGATGTTCAAATTCTCCGCCGAATTTTTACCGTGCTTTCAACTTATCTCAACGGGAAGGCCCATGGACGTTGGAAAACACTCAATATCCACCTTATATTAAATGTACTCTCAACGTTAATGACGTTTGTTTTCTGTGGACGTACGTTGTAAGTTTCGACGTCCACATTTGATTGTATCAAGGTAATTATTGACGATAATTAAAAAATTGATTACCGTGTTAAAGACTTACGTAACTAAATTATTATTGTTAGTACATTAATAAGATTAGTTCGAAGTTCAAACAATCGTGCGTCTGAAGGGTGAGTTGGGTCCAAGGGTCAGAAGGGTTAGTTGAGTATAAGGATCAATTGAGTATAAGGGCCAGATGAGTATAAGGGTGAATTGAGTCCAAAAGATTACGCGAATCTAAGAGTCAGATAAATGAAAGCCTCAGTTGAGATTGAATATCAGGTGAGTTTAAAGATGAGTTGGGCCTAAGGGTCAAAAAAGTACAAAGGGTCAGGCGAATCCAAGGGTCTGTTTTGTAAGGGTCAGATAATTAAAAAACCTCAGGTGAGTTCAAATGTCAGTTGAATTTAAGGGCCAGTTGTGTGTAAGGGTCAGTTGAGTGTATGGGTCAGATGAGTGCGAAGGCCCTATTGGACCTGAGAGTCAGATGAGTCTAAGACGAGAATAAGGGTCAAATGAGTCTGAGAGTCAGATCGATTCTGAGGATCAGGTGAGCCAAAGGTCATCTGACTTTTAGATTGAACTGACCCTTAAACTCAACTCAGCCTTTTACTCATCTGATCTTTAGATTCGCCTGACCCTTCGTACTCTTTTGACCCTTAGACTCAACTGACTCGTAGATTCGCGTGATCCTTCACACTCAACTGACCCTTAAATCCGCCTGACCCTTTGTAGTTGTTTGACCCTTAGACTCAACTGACTCTTAGATTCGCCTGATCCTTCGGACTCAAATAATCCTTAGACCCATCTGACCCTTAAACTCAACTGACACTCGGACGCAACCCTTATGGGAATGAGATATATGCAGCACTTATATCTAGCATATATTTAGCGTACCACATTTTTGGCCGAAAATATATCTGAGATATATGTGTTAAATATTTTACATCGAGATATATGTGCATATTTATATCTAGGATATATCTGGCATATAGCATTTTTGGCCGAAAATATATCTGAGATATATGTGTTAAATATTTTACATCGAGATATATGTGCATATTTATATCTAGGATATATCTGGCATATAGCATTTTTGGCCGAAAATATATCTGAGATATATGTGTTAAATATTTTACATCGAGATATATGTGCATATTTATATCTAGGATATATCTGGCATATAGCATTTTTGGCCGAAAATATATCTGAGATATATGTGTTAAATATTTTACATCGAGATATATGTGCATATTTATATCTAGGATATATCTGGCATATAGCATTTTTGGCCGAAATATAAGTGAAATATACTGAGATATACGTCCGGATAGATGTTCTTTCCATGAGGGAATTTACCTTTAAACTGAACTGAAGCTTTTGCGTATCTGACCGTTACTCAACAGACCCTCAAATTCGCATGATCCTTCGGACTCAACTAATCCTTAGACCCATCTGACCCTTCTAATTCTCTTAGAATCCTAATCCTTAGACCCATCTGACCCTTAAACTCAACTATCACTGAGACGCATCTAACCTTTAAACTCAACTCAGACTTCTACTTATCTGACCCATACTCAACTGACCCTCATATTCACCTGACCCTTCGTACCCTTTTGACCCTTAGATTCGTGTCATTCTTCGGACTCCGCTGACCCTTATATCCATCTGACCCTATGCTGAAGGTTTTACGCTTATTGATAAAGAAAACCCATCTGGCCCTCATACTCATCTGACCCTTAGATTCATTTGACCCTTAGATTTGCGTGATCCTTCAGACTCAACTAACTCTTACACTTATCGGATCTTTACACTCACTGACTTTTATATGAAGGGTCCGACCCTTAGATGCCTTAGGCCTATATGGACTCTAATTCCCTCTCATCTCGTCCCCCTGCTCCTTCCCTCTTAATTTCGTGTATTACTCTATTGCCTACTTTCTTTAGGTTTTTCCCTATTTTTCTCCTTATTAGTTGCTTATATAAACCCGAAAAAAATACAACTCGCCACAAGCAACTGTACAGCTCAGAAGCATACCGGGATATCCTGCGATCACTGAGCTTGAGCAGTAGCGAGTAAAACCAGAAAAAGGATGGGTGACTGAAAGGGAACACGGCAGAACTACAAGCAGGGATATCTCGAGAACCAATGGACCGATCCGTTTTTTTCTTTTTTTCTCATTTTTGTTTCACCGAGTTGATAATATTTATATTTTTGCCATTCTTTCACTGATTAATTTATGCAAGATTTAATCCATTAATCGATGTTAGAATGGAACTGGTAGTGTGAAGAGGGTAGGGGGGAGGAAGGAAGGAAAGAATGTACGGTGGAGGAACGTTGGGGATACGTTTAGTTTCAACCTAATTTCAACGTACAATCTGGAAAAAATGGAAAAAGAGACGATATTTACGTCGAAAGTTGGTTGAATCGGTGCATTTGAGCCTGTACACTGGACAACGTCCTTTCAAAGTCCTAAACCCATCAGTGGACCCTGAAACTACGTTGGGAGACCCGGTAAAATTTCGACTCAGGCGTAGTCACACGCATAAACACATGTCAATTTTTTCCATTGATATACGTTGATACGTTTATCCAAAAAATTCATCACCCACGTCGTTATAATTTACCATCGACAAGCAAAATAATAGCAAATGAGTTCCAGGATCTCTGTGTGAAGTGAGGACTCACGAATGATACCCACATGAGTGACACTGCCAAATGTCTCTGTATTCAGCTTAACCTCAAACAGAAATTACTGCAGAAACAATGGTTTCTCTCAAGGGGAAGCGTGTTCAAGAGCAAAAATTTCATGAATTTTATTGATACCTGTTATCGGGGAAATTATCTTCGGATACCATGATGTCCACAACGATCCTTTATTCATCTTTGAATTTACCGCGTTTACCCCCACCCGATCGACAAGTACTACGTTGTTGCAACTCACAGCTGCGCACGCTGAAATCTGGATTTTAGTGGTTTTTTGTCAACTTTGGCTAAAAAACGAATCCAACAGATGTTTTTTTATTTGCAGAAAATGTATTCATTAATATGTCACACGTGGACGAAGTTTCGTGACATTGGTTGTATTTTTCCCATAAGAACATGGGTTAAATTCCGTTTTTTAAAATAATTCATTCCATCCGAACCATTAACCTTAGCCATCTGAAACTCCACATAGAGCATCGAAATATATCAAAGAAAGTACTTTTAAAATTTCCAAAAATTGGCTGCATTTTTTTATCTCGCTTGAATATCGTTAAATTTAATGTAGAGCAAAAAAAATTATAACCTTAAAATTTTCCACTGAAAACATCAATGGAATCTCATTTTTTTCAGCAACAAGAAGACGGTATTTTTCCAACTTACCTGGACTCTCAATCAAAACATGAATATTCAGTACGGAATTATGCTCAATTTTAAATTAAGTGAAAATTCAAGAATACGCTTACTCCACTTTTCCTGCTTTCCAGTAATTCTCATGAAATAATTCAACAAAAATTTAGAGTTGCTATTGATTTTTTCAATTCCGAGAATCTAAGGAATTTCAGGGGAACGATCACGCGATTGAAATTCCCAAGAAGTGCGCCGGAGATTTTGGCTAAAAATCTTTAATAGTGTTCCAAGATATGATGGATGGCTCAATTTTCCTCTTCATTCATTATCAATATTTCTCCTCGCCTGAAAAATCCCTTTATTTAACCCATTACAAGATAAGAAACAATATCATTTACTCTTTCCAATTGTGGTCTAACATTCTTACATTGCATAATATCTGTTAGGTGTTAAACAATCAATCAAAATGCCCATCCAGCGACATCTCATACCTCCGTTAATTTATAACTTGGATAAACATGGAACAGCTCTATTGAAAATGCAGCAAGTGTACTTGACTATCCATGAACTTTGACTCATGGTACGTTTTTGAGCCTCTCTAAGAGGCGTCATACCATGCGAGGAAGGGAATACGGCTGGATGGTAAGCCAAGTGTGAGGCAGGCATCGAACCGCAGCAATGAACAACACCAGATGCAACACTCGTACTAAATCACGGTCCCGCGCATTTATGAAGGTAGTAAAAGAACTGAGTACGCTTGGTTAGGCCGATAGGCTAAGTCAAGCTCCCCGTAAATCCAATGGAAAAAATCCTACAAAAATGAAGGAAAAAATTTATTCGATTGAATTTTCTCACTTCCTTCGAGAAACAAGCAGCGTGGCAGCCATTTGACGGATTACATATGACTTTTACTCTCCACGTATTTTTCCTTCTATTTTCATTTCTACCAATTTCATTGGTAGTGCATGGAGAGAAAAATCGGAGAATTTTTGTGGGTAAATTCCGGGAAAAATTCTGGCGCTTTACTAATAGAATCGAGGCGCAATGTGCTAACATATGAAAATTTCCCCTTCAACACTAGATTATTTATTAATTATTACTATTATTTGTTAAACGAAAAATTCCTCGACAGACAAACAATTTTTCCCGTGCCAAAATTTTCGACTTTTTGCTGAATTACCAATTGATGATTTTGTTCATTGCTATTCAAATTAGTGTACTATAGTATTAATCGCGATGAGAATTAAACTGGACTCATTATTTTTATAGATTTTTTTTTTATTCAATCCATTCGATGATTACATCAAGTAACATTACATTAACCAAAAACATCATCACTGAATAATGTCATGAATTTCTAACAATTTCCATGACAGGTTCATTTCACACATTTGTTTTTCACACATACTCTTAATTTTATATGGTTAATCAAACTTTCATACAAAAATGAACACAATAATGACGAATCATCACAAAATTCTGCAGAACCCGTGTTAACGTTATCCGACGCTGACCTGGAGACGTCATCTTTAACATCCAACTCGGGACTCCCGAGTGCAGGTGTTTGGCTTAGTTCGGCGTGCCGAACGTTGCCGATATCAGGCGGACGCATACGAGGATAGGAAGAATGTGAAAAATCCGTGCTGGCAGTGGAGAATTTTCTCGACTACGCGATAAAATTTCTAATGTTTCCAAAAATTTATAAAGTTTTTCACACAATTTTCTCCGGAATTCCCCACAAAATCGACGCCCCTGGAAATTTTGTAGTGCTGGCTCTCGACTTTTTCTCGTACTTCATTTCAAAAATTGATCAGCTTACAGCAAAATTTTCCGTGCTCGATAGTGTATATACATATTCGATACATATATACATACATATATACATATATACATATACAGTATTTCAAACAAGTGCCAAAACTTGTGTCAAACTTGTGTCAACTTGTGTCAACTTGTTCCAAAAAAATCGTTTGTTAAAAATCATCAAAAAAGAATTTCATTGAAGAATTCAGAAAATGAATTCTCAAATGAAATAATAATTCTGATATGACAGCAACCTTATAAATTAGGAACAAAATGTTTCTTGATAAACTTTCCTCTATAGAAAATATCTTTCCCTTGAAACGGCACGGTCTTGTATGAATGATCCGCCCGTTGAACCGAATATTTCGTTGTTGAAAGAAGAGGAATCATTCATGGTTGAGACTTTCAAATTCGAACCAAACAATTATTTTTTTGGTAATGTTCAACTAACTAAATTTTGTTGTCCCAAACAAGATTTGTTTCCTTGTTTGTTTTTCTCTTAGTATATGGATGAATCTCTGTGGAACAGAATCCACACGGAGCCGTATCCGTGTAGCAAATCAGAATCGAGCCAGTGAAATTGGCGGAAAAATCTTATTATTTGATTGGTAACACGGATGCGTCTCCGTGTGAATTCTGTTCCACGGGCATTCGGCCTATGTGTAAAGTCTGATTAGTTGCGCGAGAAATACACATAAGGGGGGCGTAAAGTCTGCGCACTTTATGCGTATTTTACACATAGGGTTAGGTGCACGGAGCTTACGCGTAAAGCCCACCTGGTGATTGCGGAAAGTCTGTATGGGGTTTTCTGTGCGTTTGACTAATTTTTCGGAGTTTATCACCAAGTATTGGTGACACTGGTCACTGATGTGAATAACACTGATCATCAATGATTTCTATCACTAGAGTTTGGTGATGGATTCCTAAAAATTAGGAAGGGGTTTCTAAAAATCTGTGAAATTTCCCAGAAAATTAGTGAAGGTTACCTGTAAATGAGTGAAGATATCACTGGAAAGTGGTGATTATTTCACTGAAAATTGGTGACAAAATTTCTGAAGTAGAATTTCGCACTTCTTGAATTTCACAATCGCGAATCCGTAAAGACTCGGGATAGATTCCTAAATACTAGCAATTGGTCCCCGAGTATCAGTGAAATGTTCCTGAAAATCCAAACTTTTTTCTTTCTCTAGACTACACCGCTAAAAGTTTTGGGCTGTAATTTCCGGTACACTTGTTGGTACATTCTATCAAGTGATAGTTTTACACAAATTTCGAAGAATGTCATCACTGAGAATACCCAAATTGATGGAAACATTTATGAAAACTAAATTTCAGGTTCAATTATTCCATGAAGAATATATGAAAATGATTTATCAAATGGCCAAAATGTGACCCTTGTGATTCGGTGAGTCACTTCGCACCTCAACAGGAAAAAACTCTCTCTTTCGAGTTAGCATTGACAGCAAACAGTCGACCATTCCAATACAGTCATATCTTTATAGTTTATCTTTATCTTTACGTTATTGCTATAATTATCATTATTTCAAAGTGAGTACATTTATCAATTTCTTAACAACACGAAATTGAATATTTTCAAGAGAGAAATAAAAGCAGGTGTAACCCAAGGCTGTGTTAGGTCCTAAATTATTCAATATTTATCTGAATGGTATCCCAACATTTTCCAAAACCCACATAATGCTATAATAGCATTTAAACAGATACAAATTCATATGTATATCCTGGAGAAATTTTATCTAAAATGGAATGTTTAGTGTGGTCGAAAATAATTTCTTTACATACACTGTTGGAAAGTCAAGAAATAAAAGTCAATGAAATATTAATATCAAATCACCTCCCTTTAAATTTCAAATATATTTTCACTTTAAATTTACACTTAATCTTAAATTTTAGATAATTGAAAAATAAAAACAAAATGGACTGTAAACAGTGTTGAAATTACGGAAGGTGGATGTAAAAATGTCAAGTTGTTGTATTATCGCGATATAACTACTAGTCAATACTATATAATAATATCGACAATAATATCGACGAATATCGAAGTAATAGGGAAACTAAACCGAATTTTCTGGAGAAATGTGTCGACTTATATCCTAAAAGTCCGCTACAACTCAACTGATAATCTGTCATTCGTCGAGAAAAGTGCATGAACATTTTGATTGGTTTGTGTATTTGAAGGATAGAATGGGTGAAATGGATAATGGGAGGGAAAAGTGCGTCGCAAAATTTGGAACGTGTCTGGGTCCGAAGCGTTCCAGTAACCGTCATAAAATCATAAACGACCCGAGTAATGACAATCAAATAATTTTCCCAGGTTTGGGAAAGAGAAAACAATAAATGAAAAGGATTTTGAATTCAAAATATTTCGAGGATTAACAGTTTGCCATAATAAAATTTTCGTTCAAACATAAAGGGAATGCTCTTCGAAAGTGTCGTTCTATGACTAACATTAAAATATTTTTGAACAAACGGAGGATTATCATTTGAAAATGTCTAGAGGACAGAGGGAATATTTTGTCAATGTAAAGATTCTACTAATGAATTCCTATTGCACAGAGAAAAAAAATCATGAAATTGATCAATTCATCATGGTTGAATTTATCCTTCAAAGAATGATAAACTCAACCATCATATCGAATTATTTTTATAGAAAAAAATCTACAAATGATCCGTCGTATTCTTATTTCCATCTATTTTTTTCTTGAATCTGAAATGCTTCCGATAAATTTCATGTCTCTTTTTACTAGATTCTAGAAACTTCAATTCTAAACGTGCATGTTTTGAAATATTTTTCTTTTTAAGAAGAATTGTCTACTTTAGGGGACAGTGAATCTGCACGTTTCAGATGATTCTGAATCATCTGAACCCGACTTTTGAGGACAATTTTTTTCCATTTTTTCAAAGGTTCAATTCAAAATTTCAAAAATGCCTTTCATTTTGAAAATGTGTTAATGAGGGGAACTTAATCCCCTAATTCGATAGATTTCAGAATATTTTTGCCTTGAAACCATCATTTTTTGGTTGATTAATTTCATTTATTCATTTTCTAAAATTAATTTTTGTTTCTAGATTTCAGCCGGATGCAAGTTCTAAACTGCAGACTCTAGAATCTAGAAAAAAAATCTTGAATTTACATTTTTTTTTCTCTGTGTGAATTTTCGGGTTTTTCTAATGGGAAATTACCCTACAGGATGTACAATTCCGCGTCGGAACATGGAAGATATCGTTAAATTCAACCAAAACTGAAGTCATAATTTTCAGTAAAAAATGCAATAACAGAGTGTATGGACATAAAATAACACCGATAACGTCCGTAAGATACCTTGGGGTATATCTTGACTCGAAATTGACCTATCGAATCCATATAAATAAAGTATTGCAAAAAACCTATATGGTACAAAGGAAAATTTATCTTCTCATGGCCAAAAATTCAAAAGTAGCAAAATATACCAAACTTCTAATCTACAAAATAATACCTCGACCTATTATGACATATGTAACCAGGAGTTTGGTGTAATGTTGCACCAACTCACTCATATAAACTGCAAGTGTACCAAAATAAATGCCTACGACTCGTATTAAATGAGGATCAGTACGCAAAAATCATGGATATGCATGAACGTATAGAATTGACAATAAAGGGAGATTACATAAAGGAACAAGCAGAACACTTACACAAAACTCCCTAGGCACAAATCCATTGTCAAAAGATCTAGCAAAACTCAAAATACATAATCTACCATTCTAGTACAAACATAAACTTCCTCATGCAACTCTTGTAAACATGATACTTAAAACCACCCTATCGCATGTGTTAAAAACCACTGGTTACCAATGATTATGAACATAATTAAACTATAATTATACTATAAACAAACAAAAGCAGGTTAAATTTTTTATTTAAACAAGTAGGAACTACGCGTTAAAAATTCTCTGTGAACATTTTTATACATATTAGACGTAAGCCATATGTGTATAAAAATATGAAATTGACAATAAATATTTATTTTATTGAAGAAAAAAAAAGGTAACCTGCGATCACTGAAGCTAAGCAGTAGCGAGTTGGGTTAGTGAAAGGATGGGTGACCGAAAGAGAACACGGTGGACCGACCGGAGGGAACATCTGGAGAACCGCTGAATCGATTTCTTTTTTTTTTCATAATTGTTGAATTCATGAATTAACTGCATTAATATATTCAATTATTTTTTAACAATAAAATTAAAGGAGTTATTAGTGATTAATTAATTATGCAGATATGTAAGAAACGCGGAGTCTCTCGCCGAGAGCCGTTCAGTAGCAGTCTCTCCACAGTCTTGCAGCGTCTCTCACGCAGAGTCTCTCAAAAGTATGGCTAATGAGGCTGAGCCATACTCTGTCATAGACGCACACTGATAGGAAAGGTAGAACGATTCAGTTGCATCAAACGAGGCTTCTTAACTGTTAACTATTAACGAATCGCGGTAATAGTTAAAAAGTCTCGTTTGGTTCGACTAAACCGTTCTATCAGTGCAGACGCGAGTCTTGCAGACCTCAAAAAGACTCAATTTTTTCATGCCGGGTTTATAAAATGAATATTTACTGCCAAATTTCCTTGAATTTCCAGGCAAATCCTTTAAACTTCTCGGAATTCCAGGAATTTTTGAAAGAATCCCCTGAATATTTAAAGGAATCTGGAGTGCAAGAGGATATTGCTCTGAATTTTCCTGGTTTTTCATCAATTTCCCTGGAATAATTAAACTGAAATTTACAGTTCCCCCGGACTTCTCCATGAAATTATGAATTGTCAATGACAAAATTCCTTGAAATTTGAGAGGAAATGTTGCTGTCTCTGTAGCCCTAGAATTCTAGTTTCCCTCTAACAGTGTGCAATCTACACTACAGATGACACAGCAATACTCCAATTTCCCCGCGGCATTTCAGGCCCAAAAATTATATGATCTTTCATTCCAGGTGAATGTTGAAACTCTCCTGAATGTACAGTAGCACTCAACTTCCCTGACTCGTATTCATAACGATGACCCATTAAGCGTTGGAAATAGAAAGTACGCGATGAATTGCCCAGAACCGTATAAGTAATAATATATCGTGAGAATCAACTGCTCTCATCTAACGAATAAAGTAATACATCATTTCGTATGCACAACGCACATTTTTGAGAAAGTCTATTATCGATCGATTTGGAATCAGTGAGCGTCGTATTTACATTGGGGACCACCTTGGAGTAATGAGGCATAACCTATCTGAGGTATTCCATGTCAAATGAGTCAATCTCTGACCCTCACCCTCTTGGAAATTAATGGTGATTTTTTCTACGATCGGGGAGGATGAAAAACTATCTCTCAAATTTTTTCAGATTTTTTCGGCAGCCCAGTTCGGAGATGTGATTTTTTTCACATTTTTACGTTTTTTCCAATAACTCGAGTTCTATTTGTCCGATTTTGATTTATTAAGCGTCAAAATTTGTCATTTCTTACCGCCTATACGACTATTTTTAGTAATTTTTTTTTCGATTCCTAGATGCTCATAATAATGAATTTTCGGAAAAAAGTTGAAAAACTTGAATTTTGCAAATTATGTCACGGTTGATATTCAAAAATTTTTTTCCAGTAATTCTCATAATTAAAACAAGTATTTTGAGCTATCATTCAAGTTGGGCATCTTCCTCGATCTGTTATTTTTAATTTTTTCTTTTGGAAAATTCGCAAATTTGGTCAAAACACCACAAAACGACTTCGACTATGTATCGAAAAAATATGTAATATATAGGTATACAATCAAATTCACTTCATACTGTCTATAATCAAAATCAATCAACGCCATTTTGAGGTGTTGCGACCAAATTTACGGAATTTCGAAACGAAAAATTGAAAATAAAATAGATCCAGGACGATGCCCAACTTGTATGATGGCTCAAAATACTTGTTTTGTTTATAAGAATTACTGAAAAAAAAATTAAACAAATCATCCGTGACGTAATTTGCAAAATTCAAGTTTTTCAATTTTTTTTTATTCGAAAAGTCGTTATTATGCGCATCTAGCGATCGAAAAAAAATTTCACTAAAAATATTTTTATAGGCAGTAAAAAATGAAAAATTTTTACGCTTAAATAAAAATCGGATGGATACAACTCGAGTTATTGAAAAAAAACCGGAAAAACGAAACAAAAATCATATCTCCGAACTGGGCTGGCTAAAAAATCTGAAAAAATTTGAGATATAGTTTTTCAACCTCCTCAATCGTTGAAAAAATCGCCATCAATTTCCAAGAGGGTGAGGGTCAGCGGTTGACTCATTTGGCGTGGAATACCTCATATGCTTCTGAAACATGACTATATACAGTAAAAACATCCATGCGAATGGAGAGGGAGTGAATTTGCATGGTTGGTTCGCATTATAAAAATAAACAAATTGAAAGGATGAAGGTGAAACGAGTGGAATAACTCACTGGACTGTTTGTGGGTGTGAAGTCTTGCCGCTCGCGCGATGAATATCTATGGGGTATGCAAAGTATTTCGTGTTCTCCATAACAAGCACCTCATTGACCTATTGCATGGCCCGGTGGGTAGTCGGTATTATTATTGTCTTCGACTTCTGTATGGTTTTAAATGAACTCGTGTGTAGCCAGGTAATAACCCGCGCTCATATCTCACGGGCGTGAATATTGACCGAGAGAAATAAACGAAAATAAATAAAGGAAGAAATGGGGAAAAAAAGTAATCAATAAACAATAAATTAAAAATGGCGAGTAAGAATGAAAACAGTTCTCGTTACCACAACGAAATGGCGTGAGATCTGAAATCGAATTTACGTAGGCAATAAGGCGTCTTGCAACGTACGCAGATAAGATCCCTCTTGGGCCCTCTGCACGGGTTCACTCGGGATATATACAAGGTAAAGGTATAGGTTAAACCCAACTCGGGTGCTGTATTGCTTCTTGCCCTTACTCTCTCGCACTCTCTCTTTCTCTTGGGATATACCTGTATTGTGCTGGAGTGCGCTTAGCAGCGTGCGAGCGCGCCCTGGTGTAATTGGCCGCGGGGGCCCCTAACCGAGATCGTATCGGCATACGTGAATCGAGATCCTCGCACTCGCACTCGCGCGCTCCTCGCCGGTCACTTCCAGCTTTTGCACTTAGTCGTTGATATTTCCAATATTCTAGGCTGCTTGAACTCTTTGACAATATGTATTCATATCGGGGAGAATTGATCTTTGTGAATTTTTGGGATTGGACATACGTGAGGGTTCCCTTTCGTAACTAAATACATTAGGTGGATAGAGTGTTGGAAAAAAATTGAAATTTCATGGACAGATTACTAGTAATTTTCAAGAGAGTGACATTGAATGCGATTTAGGGGGGGAGGGGGAATCATTAAATTTCTGATTTCACTAAAAATTCAATGAAATTCAAAATTTTTGAGCAACAAGAAAGCACGTATCAAAACATGAATGTTCAGTATCAAATTACATTGAATTTTCACTCAATTGAATATTCAAGAATCTATTCACGGGAACTTTCCTGATTTCCATCAATTTTCTTTGAAGAATTGAACTGAAATTCAGAGTTTTTATTCATTTTTTCATCAAATTGTAAATTTTCACCAACGTAATTCTTTGAAATTTTAGTACCACTGTCACTTGATGAAAAATCTTGAAAACTACACCATGGAGAGAAATATTCAATAAAAATTACGCATGTTTTCCATAATTCCGGAGCGAAATATGGTTGTAGGAAATTTTACGGAACTGTTATGGAATTTTTCCAGAGCGTTCCATAATTTTTACCTGAATCTCCTGTGAAAAATTACGATACCGTTACTTAAATTTTCTGAGTCGATTCCGTAAACGGTGAGCGAACTGTGAGTTCCATAATTTTTACTGAATATTCCTCTCGGTGACCGGAAACTTCAGCCAAAATAGTGAGGAATGTACACTGTTATAAATAAAGTAAAATTTCATGGACAGTTTCAGAGTAATTTCCCAGAGAGTGATATTGAATTCGTCATAATATGGTCATACACATTAGGAAAGTGGATGCCGCGTGCATACTTTTACCTTCAATGCTTCTATATGAAACAACCACTGAAGTTAACTTATTCTTGTACACAGATAAAAAGGATTTAGTTATTATTAGCGAACGAATTTAGTTGAAGCCTGGAGTCTGTTGGATCTTTGCGTTGTTCGCAATTTCTTTAATGTTCATGCGTTAATAGTTAATAAATACATATTTGAAGAGTCCTGTTTGACCATCATTTTTCCCTTCCAAGTAAACCATTCGCTCACTATTAACAGATATTTACTTGGTCATATTCAACTCTACCATTTGTTATTTTTTAATAGTTAACGAATCTCGTTAACAATAAATTGATTGCACTTTTCAACAAAATCGGGCCTCTTCTTCTGCCAGAAAACAATTCATTTGTAGATAGATTTTTTCACGCTGAATTCAATGATGTTTGTAAAATTTCGCTAGAACGTCAGGTTTTGGAGAAAAAAATGTTAAATTTGTGAAAAGTAGCGAAATGGGCATATTACAAAAAAATAAAAGTCCACTAATTTTGTACTCAATAGGATAGAAAAAAATCCAAGAAGTTGAAGGAAGATTTGTTTATCCGAGGGAATATTTCTCCGGGGAATTCGTGATCTAATTGAGCTGAAAATAAATCATGAAATTATGACATTTTCAGGATTTTTATGCAACGAGGGGAACTGACTAGTAAATTGGTTACATGTTTTTCTAACCCCGCTGAATTCAATCCTGTAGACACGTGGTTAATCTGGAGTTTCTTCAAAGCTTTCATAATGAGTCCTGAAAAAAATTTTCCTTTGAATTCCTTCATCCTGGAGACGACTGAGCTTTGGGAGAGAGAATTATCAGACTGTTATGGAATTGGCTGTTCTCGGAGGCCATCGACAGAAACTCAATACACATAACTGCAGGTATTTTCCCCGATTAAAAACGTATTGGGTTTTCTCCTCATGTTTTATTTTCTTACATATTAAGGTCCTGTGGCGGGGATACATTTTAGGGTACTGTTGGGTCATTTTTTACTCCTGTACAGTTGACAGATAGAGAGTGAATGTATTTTATCTCAACCCACACAGTGCACAGTGAAAGCTTCATCTCACCCTCAAGTTTCTAAATTTTTTTCCACCTCTATGAGCACTGAGACATTGAGTTGTTCTCTAAGATAACTTACTCCCCCAAAATAAAATTTCCTACCTTGAATAAAATGATTTCTCATTTCTTCATGCTACCTGAACCGAGAAACTTTTATTGTCGTTTTTATGTCGCTCCACCTGGAATCATTAGAGTAGCCAAGCTAAATTGCACACTAGAAACAAGTATGCTTATGTGTGCTCTATCTCATTAGTGCATTAGTGAAACGGTCTAAGTCAGTTTCATCTTGGGGTTAGTTTCCGATTAATATCTCGGGATCCAAGGGAGATAGCGAAATTTTCGTAACGACCTTGTTTGAGATTGATGCTAAAAATTTAGGCGGGTTGGGGAAAAGTGATTTGGAAAAGGGGTGAAAATTAAGAACACGGGATTTACTGAAACCCACTGGTGCTGTACTTTATTTGTGGTGTAAACCACGCGTCTAGAAATTTTATAAGGGTACACTGTTCGTTGAATTGTCTCAATTTACATTCGATAATTGTCTCTACACTGCACTTGATAATTCTCTTGATAATTATCTTAATTATAGTCTCAAAATGATTGATAATTGACTCGAAATTAATAGATGATTGACTCGACTAGAGACGTTACTAGGAGCGTTAACTCAGTACCTCGCGGTGATGTACTCGGTATCGCTCTCGATAGAGCGATTGCGACAATACTGTACAAAGATAGAGACGACACGGTACAGTCGTTAGAGTGACTCTCTCGGTGTCTAGAATGATACTACTGACTTTTTCGGCGATTTTCTTCGTAGTTGATCGTGACCTCGAAGGGTCCCGAAGTTTCTCGAGATTTTCGTTGAGCCCGGTGACCGTTTGACTAGTTTGAATAGCTGAATTTCAAACAGACCTTGTCTACAGAGTGAAACGAGAGCTACAAGAAAGGTCATTATAAAAATTTCGCTATCTCTATTAGATTTTGAGATATATCTCGAGAATTCTGCTAGAGGCAACGTCGACTTGAACCGTTTTACCAATGCACTACTGATCTTTTTCAAATCTATTTCATTTTTTTCCTATTTCATTTCTATCTTTCATTTTTCATATCTAGGATTGAACTATGTTGCTAATGGATTGACTTTGCCATTAAATTTCGGTTTACTGATTCTATTCACCTATTTATTCTGTTCTTTCAATTAACAGTAGAATGTTTATGGGAAAATCATTTCCAACTTCAGAAATGAATGTTCAAATTTTCTCTGATCATTTCTATAAGTATGTCGCGAAAGTGTAAATACTCACCAGATTCTTTTTGTTACGTTTGTGCTGAATTCGCCCCAACGTGACAGAGGAGAAATATCACTCCCGCTTCGGAAAGTTCTTACAAATTTTTTTTTAATTTTATTGCTCTGATGTATACGGTTTGATGCAGAGTCTGGCATTCAAGCATCATTCGGAGGAATGGCGTCTCTTCATTGATTCCTCCTGTGCCAGTCTGATGGCCGTGCTTCTTCATATAGGAATAGTATATTTCTAACCTAGGGAGGGAAAATAAAGGATCCTCAGCCGCCAGTGCAATTACCAGCCGAGCCGAAGGCGAGGTTGGTAAACACGTGGCTGAGGGTCCTTTATTTTACTTCCCGTGGTTAGAACGCGATTTTCCGTCTCGGCGTAGGCGCAAAGTCCGAGTTCCCTCTCGCGAAGCGGAAGGGAAATGTAACTTTGCGCCCGCCGGGACGGAAATATATTTCCTTCGGTGCCTATCGCCTATTCTACGTCATTGAAAGAAAATCACGAGAACGTGAAATTCCTGCTCGAGAAAATTGATTGTGCGTCCCATAACTGGTTGATCTGTGCAGATTTAAAAATGGTCGCACTCATTTTAGGAATACAAGTACGGAACACAAAGTACCCCTGCTTCCTATGTGGGTGGGATAATCGAGACCGCAAGAACCACTACAAAATTTCTGATTAGTCTTCACGCGAAGGAATGATTTCTGGTAAGCGAAACGTTATCAGGGAGCCAGTGGCTACACCTCAGTACATCTGTATGCCACCCCTGCATATCTAGCTTGGACTGGTCAAGAACTTCGTCAAAGGCTTGGAAAAGGGAGTACCGGCATTTGACCACTTGAAGACGCTGTTTCCGAAACTCAGTGATGCTAATATAAAAGAAGGTATATTTGTTGGCCCACAGATTCGTAAATTGCTCAAGAATGATGAAGATTTTTCAAAACACCTAAGACCTATAGAACTGAGAACGTGGAACTCACTAGAACGAGTCCTTTCCAAGTTTCGCGGGAGTCAGCGTTCACCAGAGTACAGGAAAATCGTCAATCAAATGCTGACTAGTTACAATGAAATGGGATGTAACATATCGTTGAAAATTCATTTTCTACGCTCCCATCTAAATTTCTTTCCAAAAATCTCGTTGACGTCAGTGACGAATACGAAGAACGCTTCCATCAGAATATCGCGAAGATTGAGAAGGATTATCATGGAAAGTCCGTGATCCGTATGCTGGGAGGGTACTGCTGGAGCCTAATCAGTGATGATGACATTGTTTACAAGTGCCAATGTTCTCGTATTTCTTTTCAAAATTCTCATACCATAAAACGTAGGAAATCTTGTTAATGAGTCGTTTGAATGCCTAAAAGCCTGAAGAAACTGTTTATTCGTTGTAAATATTTTGTCTATAAAGGGAACTGTTATTGTTATTGATATGAATGAATTGAATGCTCATTTTATCGACTCATAAATTTATCCATTTTCATCTCCATGGAGTTCTTGAAATTGAATTTTGAAAGAAATGATCATCTTGTTCTGATTCAACGATAAAAATTTCTATCGACTTAGGGATTCTTGATAGGAGGACTTGGGAGGTTTCCTACTCGTGGACTGGGGAGAAGGGATGATGCAGAGGAGGTTATTGAGCAAGTCTCGTCATCAGTGTCTCCACCGTTTTCATCCAAGAACATGAACTTGTGTTCAAAGATGAATTGAGCATGCGGATTCACGCGCCTCCGCTCAAGTTGATCTTCCCTGAAGGACTTAACTACGAACCACGTTAGATAGCCTTGTGAGATTTTTCAACATGCATGATAGTTAATAATTTGCGTGCAACGATTATTATCAATTTTATGATTAAACGGAAAATAGTACTCCGGAGTGGAGAATTGAGCTGTTCTCTAATCGCCGGACAGATTGATTTATGCTCATTGCAGTACCTCCATAAACCGTTCTGCCAAAGGTTTGGTCGATCCTCGACGACAGAAATCAGAATTCTCTTCCCTTCGAGAGTTATATCTGGTTCCATTCTGTGCAAAAAGTGGCCGAATTTTGTAGGACTGTGTTATGAAAGCTTTGAAGAAAACGCAGGTTATCCACGTGTCTAAAGGATTGAATTTGGCGAGGTTAGAAAAACATGTCTGACCAGTTCCCTTCGTTGCATGAAAATACTGAAAATTTGGTAATTTCATGATTTATTTCCAGCTCAATTAAATCACGAATTCCCCGGAGAATTATTCCTTCGGATAACCAAATCTTTCTTCAACTTCCGGTATTGTTTTTTATCCTATTGAGTACAAAATTAGTTGACTTTAATTTTTTTGTAATATGCCCATTTCGCTACTTTTCACAACTTTAACATTTTTTTTTTCTCCGAAACTTGACGTGCTAACGAAATTTCACAAACACCACTGATTTTATGGTGAAAAAATCTATCTACAGTATAAATTTCATTTCTGGCAGCAGACGTGACCTGATTTTGTTGGACCGTGCTGTGTTATCAGTGTGAAGACTCGAATTTGTTATCATAAAACAAGCCTTTTACACGGAGAGAAAATTCTAGTAAAAATTAGTGTGCTATTCACCGGCCCATGGGACCAAACTGTGGTTACCAAAAAATTCGTATGTGGCACCCGAATTTTTAAGGGATTCCCACGGAAACGCAGCGTAAGATCGTTAAAAATTGGAGTGCCACATTCGAATTTTTCGGTGGAGTGTACGATTTTTTTGGTGACCGCTGGTTGGTCCCATGGCTAGTGCGTAGCACGCTAATTTTTGAAGGGACTCGCACGAGATTCTCATGTATTTTTCACTCTGTGTAGGTACGTAGGTCAGGCACTGGGTTCGAACTCCAGTTTCGTCAATTCCGATATTTGCAAGGATCAAATCTGAGACATAGCATTCACGTCACTGTTTTGATGAGTATTACCTATCGTGCTGACAGGTGAAACCAATAAGTCCAGTGATATGGTGTAGACCCCGTACCTACTTTAGGTAATGTGATAGGTGTTGTATTACGCAAATCAATTCACGTCTTTACAAGGTTAGGTCCGCGTCATTAGTTGCTTCATATAGAAACATTGAGAGTGAAAGCATGCATATAGCACTTCCTCTTAAATGTATTTATATGCATGACCGTAGTATGGTCAAATAGTCGATTAGTAATAAATTAAACGATTGAATAGAAATTTGAAAATTTAAATAATTCGATTTGAAAATAATCACAAAGTTTCAAATGTCACTAAAAATTCAATGAAACTGTCAACTTTTGAGCGGGAGGAAGATGAGAATTCCCCAATCTATTCAAATTGTCAATCAAAACATGAATAATAAGTACCAAATACCTCTAAATTTTCAATCAATTGCAAATTCAAGAATGTATTAACGGAAAATTTTCTGATTCATATCAATTTTCATGGAAAATTGAACTAAAATTCAGAGTTTCTATTCATTTCTTCATGAAGCTGTGAATTTTCAATGGCCAAAATTCTTGCACGAAGAGAAATATTCAATAAACATTACCAGAAAAAAGACGTTAAAATTACATTTCGAAACGTAATCTGGGAGCGAAGTAAAATTCAATGAAAAGTGTCAATCGTCACATAAATTCTACGATCTGTTCCGTAAAAATTACTCATCCGTCCGACGCCTCACGGCTAGCTATGAGTCACCGTGAGGGGGAGATTTTAACAACACATTCCGTAATTTTTCCGGAACTTTTCGTAAAAATTCTTAAACATCCAAGAATTTTCATGTTCTGAGGCATAATAAGTCTTGAAGTTTCTGTTAGATTTTACAATTTCCAGAAAAATTATGTGACTTTTTCGTATTTTTTCGGTGACAGACCCAAAAATTTACTGAACGTTTCAGATTTCTTCTCTTATATTCCTATAGAAATTCACTGAAAACGATTCTCGCTTGCGGATTACGTGAAATGTTCCGTAATTTTTCTTGAATATTTCTCTCCGTGTGAATTCTCAATAGAACTATCACTTGATAAGAATTTGCAAAAAGTGTACAGCCAAAAATTTTAAATACATACATTCAGTTCATCGCGACTTGAAAAAAAAAGAATTATGCTGGTAAATTTCCTGCAAGCATCTAACACAACGATTTCACGTTCCGATAAAGTATCAGAAATTTATCTGAAACCATGAAAAATTCATGTAAAATATGATTTATTTTTTCCTCAAACAATATCTCGTAACTCAGCCATTTTACCATTTCAACTCTTACAAGCGTGCAAAAAAAATACCATAGAAATGATTCAATCCCTCCTGTGCAACTGTCTGCATTATATAATGAAAAAATCCAAGGCACTAATTTCATATAAAATATCATATTATCAATGCAAAAAACGTGCGAACTTATACATTACCACCATCTGGAAAACACTGGTATATTCAGAGTGCATCGCGTGTACGTCCGGAAAAAATACATAGTATTTCCTGCGTCATATATGCTAAACAGTTTGGGGCTTTTCCTCAAAGAGTCGAGTTGCATATGGGGCATAGAGCGAGGTGGGTTGGCGTGCCCATTCGCAATGTATCATGAGTGTACATGGTTGTAAGTGAACAAGAGAGAGAAAGAGAGAGAGAGAGAGAGAGAGAGAGAGAGAGAGAGAGAGAGAGAGAGAG